>NW_027837800.1:0-267 GCF_054177405.1 Leptonychotes weddellii
TTATTGAGATTTTATATATGCTTTCGTTGTGGCTAGTTTTTGCAACCCAGTGTGTATTACGTCTTTGTTTTTTTTTTTTTAAAGATTTTATTTATTTATTTGACACATCGAGAGAGATAGCAAGAGAGAGAGAAAGAGAGAAAGAGCACAAGCAGGGGGAGCGGCAGGCAGAGGGAGAAGCAGGCTTCCTGCATGAGCAGGGAGCCCGATGCGGGGCTCGATCCCAGGACTCTGGAATCATGACCTGAGCCGAAGGCAGTGGTTTAA
>NW_027837801.1:0-267 GCF_054177405.1 Leptonychotes weddellii
CATCTAAAACTAATGATGTAATGTATGGGGATTAACATAACAAAAAAAAATTTAAAAAATAAAAATAAAAAAAAAAAGAATGCAGTGGAATGATAACTAACAATGGAATGGAAAGCTCAGTACAGTTAAGTATAATAAGTACAGCCTTTTGTTTCTCATGCAAAATTAACTACAAAAGAAACTTCGAATTAAAGAAAGAAGACTCACTTTAAGGGTCTAAAGAACATTTACATCATTTTCTACATTAAAACTTAATCTCTTCTTGGT
>NW_027837802.1:0-267 GCF_054177405.1 Leptonychotes weddellii
ATCCTTCCTATACTCAAAATACACTCAGTCTTATTCCAAGAGCCCCAAAGTCTTATCAAATCATGGCATAAGGCATGAAGAACAGGATTTCATGATCTATATCAAAGCTGGTGTGGCTTCTCTTGATCCAGAGAACCTTGACCTAAGAAGGCAAATTGTTATCTCCCTACCATTCCATACATATCCAATATACAGTGGTAGACCAGAAGAGATTGTGGTGGACCAGAAACAGGTCCACCTAATTAATTAACTTAATTCTAAACATTC
>NW_027837803.1:0-267 GCF_054177405.1 Leptonychotes weddellii
ATGGTATATGAGTTAAACCTCAATATAGCTGTTTTTAGAAAAGACATGAATAATGGACAGGATGTTTCGAGAGGTCATTGTAAAATAAATGTAACAAAATATTTACCTGTAAAATTATTTTAGTCTTGCATACATAGATGGTATTTTAAAATACTGTCATTTAAAGAGAAGTGTTCTTTATTCTTTCTGTGCTGCAGTTTTCCGATCTATAAAATAGAGACGATAAAAGCAACTACCTCATGAGCATTTGCCAAGAAAAACCAATTA
>NW_027837804.1:0-267 GCF_054177405.1 Leptonychotes weddellii
CCTGAGCCGAAGGCAGTCGCTTAACCAACTGAGCCACCCAGGCGCCCAAATAAATGAAATCTTTAAAAAAAAAAAAAAAAAAAGAAAAGCAGGAGCTGCAACTCGACAGTTTCAGAATTCATCCCATCCCCCTCCCTTTGCCCACTCCAACCCTTCCTTCCCCCTCCCTATGCATTGTATCCCATTAATCACGTGGTCCTACTTCACTGATGACCATCTTCAGACTGAGGGTAAGACTCTGGACGCTGCTCTGCCCCCTGGCCCTGT
>NW_027837805.1:0-267 GCF_054177405.1 Leptonychotes weddellii
AACTGATTGACAACAGATGGAGGAAAGCCAAGAAGCCCTGGGTAGTGAGAAATCTAAGATGTGGGTAACCTACCTCCACAACATATTTTGAATCCACACCCTGGTTTCCTTTCTTACTTCTTCATTGCCTGAGACCTGAATCATTCTGGAAGGTCACCAACTCATGTTCAGCTTCCAGCTTTTCTTAATCTGGATTTCTATAAACTCTTAATAAAAAGACTTTCTTTTAGGGGCCCCTGAGTGGCTCAGTTGGTTAAGCATCCAACC
>NW_027837806.1:0-267 GCF_054177405.1 Leptonychotes weddellii
TTGCTTCAGCTCAGGTCATGATCCCAGGGTCCTGGAAAGGAGGCCTGCATCGGGCTCCCTGCTCGGCGGGAAGCCTGATCCCCACTCTGCCTGCTGTTACCCCTGCTTGTGAGTGCGCGCTCTCTTTCCCTGACAAATAAAATAAATAAAATTTTTTAAAAAAGGTAATGGATAGGGCGCCTGGGTGGCTCAGTCGGTTGAGCGACTGCCTTCGGCTCAGGTCATGATCCTGGGGTCCCGGGATCGAGTCCCGCACCGGGCTCCCTG
>NW_027837807.1:0-2263 GCF_054177405.1 Leptonychotes weddellii
TAATAAGAGGTGAGGAAGGACACTATATCCTACTTAAAGGGTCTATCCACCAAGAAGATCTAACAATTGTAAATATCTATGCCCCTAAGATGGGAGCAGCCAATTATATGAGCCAATTAATAACAAAAGCAAAGAAACACATCGACAATAATACAATAATAGTGGGGGACTTTAACACCCCCTCACTGAAAAGGACAGATCATCTAAGTAAAGATCAACAAGGAAATAAAGACTTTAAATGACACACTGGACCAAATGGACTTCACAGATATATTCAGAACATTCCATCCCAAAGCAACGAATACACATTCTTCTCTAGAGCCCATGGAACCTTCTCCAGAATAGATCACATCCTAGGTCACAAATCAGGTCTCAACCAGTACCAATAGATTGGGATCATTCCCTGCATATTTTCAGACCACAATGCTCTGAAACTAGAACTCAATCACAAGAGGAAAGTCAGAAAGAACTCAAATACATGGAGGCTAAAGAGCATCCTACTAAAGAATGAATGAGTCAACCAGGAAATTAAAGAAGAATTAAAAAAATTCATGGAAACCAATGAAAATGAAAACACAACTGTTCAAAATCTTTGGGATGCAGCAAAGGCATCCTGAGAGGAAAGTATATAGCTATACAAGCCTTTCTCAAGAAACAAGAAAGGCCTCAAATACACAATCTAACCCTACACCTAAAGGAGCTGGAGAAGAAACAGCAAATAAAGCCTAAACCCAGCAGGAGAAGAGAAATAATAAAGATCAGAACAGAAATCAATGAAATAGAAACCAAAAGAACAGTAGAACAGATCAACAAAACTAGGAGCTGATTCTTTGAAAGAATTAACAAGATAGATAAACCCCTGGCCAGACTTATCAAAAAGAAAAGAGAAATGACCCAAATCAACAAAATCATGAATGAAAGAGGAGAGATCACAACCAACACCACAGAAATGCAAACAATTATAAGAGCATATTATGAGCAACTATATGCCAGCAAATTAGATAATCTGGAAGAAATGGATGCATTCCTAGAGATGTATCCACTACCAAAACTAACCAGGAAGAAATAGAAAACCTGAATAGACCTATAACCACTAAGGAAATTGAAGCAGTCATCAAAAATCTTCCAACAAACAAAAGCCCAGGGCCAGATGGCTTCCCAGGGGAATTCTACCAAACATTTAAAGATGAATTAATAGGCATTTCTGAAACTGTTCCAAAAAATAGAAATGGAAGGAAAACTTCCAAACTTGTTTTATGAGGCCACCATTACCTTGATCCCAAAACCAGACAAAGACCCCATCAAAAAGGAGAATTACACCAGTATCTTTGATGAACATGGATGCAAAAATTCTCACCAAAATACTAGCCAATAGGATCCAACAGTACATTAAGAGGATTATTCACCACAACCAAGTGGGATTTATCCCTGGGCTGCAAGGTTGGTTCAATATCTGCAAATCAATCAACATAATACAATACATTAACAAAAGAAAGAACAAGAATCATATGATCCTCTCAATAGATGCAGAAAAAGCATTTGACAAGTACAGCATCCTTTTTTGATCAAAACTCTTCAGAGGATAGGGAGAGAGGGTACATACCTCAATATCACAAAAGCCATCTATGAAAAACCCACAGCGAATATCATTCTCAATGGGGAAAAACTGAGAGCTTTCCCCCTAAGGTCAGGAACACGGCAGGGACGTCCACTGTTACCACTGCCATTCAACATAGTACTAGAAGTCCTAGCCATAGGAATCAGACAACCAAAAGAAATAAAAGGCAACTGAATCAGCAAAGAAGAAGTCAAACTCTCTCACTGTTTGCAGAAGATGTGATAGTCTATGTGAAAAACCCATAAGACTCCACCCCAAAACTGCTAGAACTCATACAGGAATTCAGTAAAGTGGCAGGATATAAAATCAATGCACAGAAATCAGTGGCATTCCTATACACCAAAAACAAGACAGAAGAAAGAGGAATTAAGGAGTCGATCCCATTTACAACTGCATCCAAAACCATAAGATACCTAGGAATAAATCTAACCAAAGAGGCAAAGAATCTGTACTCAGAAAACTATAAAATACTCATGAAAGAAACTGAGGAAGACACAAAGAAATGGAAAAACGTTCCATGCTCATGGATTGGAAGAACAAATATTGTGAAGATGTCAATGCTACCTAGATCAATCTACACATTCAATGCAATCCCCATCAAAATACCATCCACTTTTTTCACAGAAATGGAACAAATAATCCTAA
>NW_027837808.1:0-267 GCF_054177405.1 Leptonychotes weddellii
CGACCTCGCGGCCGCACAGCTCGGCCCGCCCCCAGCGCCCGCGCGGAAGGAAAACGCCAACCACCTGCTTTTCTTTCTAAGTAGGTGTATTTTTAAATAGCTTTCAAGATACACGTATTTTTTCCTTTAAAAAACGTCTGTCGGAGCAGTTTTGTTCTTGTTTTGCTGGTCATCCTGTGGTCCCGAGCCCCCTGTGCTTAGGTTGGGGGCTGGTGGCCTGTCCAGGCGTCGCGGAGACCCCGGCCTAGTGGTTCCACCCGGTCTTTC
>NW_027837809.1:0-267 GCF_054177405.1 Leptonychotes weddellii
TTATTTCTATTATCCCCTTTCATTTTTTTTTTGTTTTTTTAAATTTTATTTTATTATGTTATGTTAATCACCATACATTACATCATTAGTTTTTGAGGTAGTGTTCCATGATTCATTGTTTGCATATAACACCCAGTGCTCCATGCAGAACGTGTCCTCTTTAATACCCATCACCAGGCTAACCCATCTCCCCACCCCCCTCCCCTCTAGAACCCTCAGTTTTTTTCTCAGAGTTCATAGTCCCACATGGTTTGTCTCCCCCACCGA
>NW_027837810.1:0-267 GCF_054177405.1 Leptonychotes weddellii
CACAGTATGCACACAGAACTAGGGGACGCCCGCCACACGGTATGCACACAGAGCTACGAGATGCCTGCCCCACAGTATGCACACACAGACTTAGGGGACGCCCGCCACACGGTATGCACACAGAGCTAGGGGACGCCCACCCCACGGTATGCACACAGAGCTAGGAGAAGGCGAGCAATTGGTGGCCAAACCAGCTTCAAAAGGAAGTCCCCATTTGTTTTCGGGGTGCCCATTTCAGGATACCCTGCAGGGGGCTTCTCAGGAAGA
>NW_027837811.1:0-267 GCF_054177405.1 Leptonychotes weddellii
TACTGTGGAGGTTGACCTTTTTTTTTCTGTTTTTCCCCCAGTTTGCCTCTTGCCACTCAGGAGGTTTGTTTTTTTTTTTAAATATATTTTTTTAAAGATTTTATTTATTTATTTGACAGAGAGAGACACAGCGAGAGAGGGAATGCAAGCAGGGGGAGTGGGAGAGGGAGAAGCAGGCTTCCCGCGGAGCAGGGAGCCCGATGCGGGGCTCGATCCCAGGACCCCGGGATCATGACCTGAGCCGAAGGCAGATGCTTAACGACTGAG
>NW_027837812.1:0-267 GCF_054177405.1 Leptonychotes weddellii
CGCCTGGGTGGCTCAGTTGGTTAAGCAACTGCCTTCAGCTCAGGTCATGATCCTGGAGTCCCGGGATGGAGTCCCGCATCGGGCTCCCTGCTCGGCAGGGAGTCTGCTTCTCCCTCTGACCCTCCTCCCTCTCATGCTCTCTGTCTCTCATTCTCTCTGTCTCAAATAAATAAATAAAATCTTTAAAAAAAAAAAAAAAGCTGCTGTCAGGAGTAGTGAGCACACAATGAACTCTGGCTGAAGGTCTAGGTGTCATTGTGGTCGTTG
>NW_027837813.1:0-267 GCF_054177405.1 Leptonychotes weddellii
CCCAAAACAATGGCAGGCCATGTAGGTCGGACAAGGGGCCTGCAGGCATGGGGATCCCCACACAGAGCCGAGGACACACACCCTGGATGGCTGGGCTCACAGACGGGACCCAACGGAGGCGGGCACCTCCTAGAAAGTGGGGTCCCCCTAAACTACCTCAAAGAGTGCGGTGAGGAGTGCCAAGCCCCGCAGAGCCCCTCTGGGGACCCAGATGAGCCACTAACTCGGCTGCGTGCGGTGCCGCGAGGGGGCCGCCGAGGAGCGCTG
>NW_027837814.1:0-267 GCF_054177405.1 Leptonychotes weddellii
AATTTCACAGGGGAAAATATTTTAAAAATCATAGAATATTCTGAGTCAAATTTTGACCGGAGAGTGGCTGAAAGCCACTCACTTAAGGAAGGCGAAATCTGAATTCTGAGGGGAAGAGAGTGAATAAGACCTCACATGAAGAAAACCGCGGGGCCGCCTGTGAGTTCGCCAGACGGCTGGCCGTGGAGTCGGCCCGATGGGGGCGCTGCGCGAGGCTGGCCGGGAAAGCCATGCCGCCGAGCAGCAGGACCGCAGCACGGCCCGGGG
>NW_027837815.1:0-267 GCF_054177405.1 Leptonychotes weddellii
ATTGAGATTTTGAACTATGTCCTTACAGATTGTCTGCCTTTTGGATCTCTCCATTTCTTTTCTTTTCTTTTTTTTTTTTTTTTAAGATTTTGTTTATTTATTTGACAGAGAGAGACACAGCAAAAGAGAGAACACAGCAGGGGGAGTGGGAGAGGGAGAAGCAGGCTTTCCGCAGAGCAAGGAGCCCGATACGGGGCTCAATCCCAGGAACCTGGGACCATGACCTGATCCGAAGGCAGACGCTTAACGACTAAGCCACCCAGGCGC
>NW_027837816.1:0-267 GCF_054177405.1 Leptonychotes weddellii
CCCGGGGTCCCGGGCACTGAGGAGGTCATGGAGGGGCGGGACCTGAGGCTGACCCGCGCGATGGCCCTGGGCCCTCCGAGGCGCCTCACCTGCCCCCCGTCCTTGGAGCGTGCGTGCGCTGGCCTTCCCGTTCCCAGAGGCTGCTCCCAGGATGCGGCCTCCAGACAGCGGTGGGGCTGAGAACGCCTGCAGGGTCTACGTGCCCGAGCCCAGGCAAGGCCTCGGCACCGACCTTCCAGATGCCTTGTGTGCATCGGAGACCTACCT
>NW_027837817.1:0-267 GCF_054177405.1 Leptonychotes weddellii
TAGGCTTCCTGTTACATACTAGAGAAATAATCTTTAATTGGCCAGAGAGTATTACCTACTGACTTCTTCATGGTCCTAGATTAAAGGTAAAGGAAATCTTAACTTCTCTAGTGGAAGAGGTGCTGTAAGTGTCCCACCCATGTTTCAGACTTTACTCTTCCATGGTAGTCTAGCCAACCTCCCATGGCCACAGAGTATCGCTGTGCTGGAGAACTTTTCTTGGAATTTCAAAAGGCCTCCTTCCCACCTCTAGAGCAAGGGGGAAGT
>NW_027837818.1:0-2263 GCF_054177405.1 Leptonychotes weddellii
CCCTCAGCGGAGCAGACTTTTAAAAGTTCCTATTTTGTGCTCCGTGGTTCTATCACTTGCCAGAAGCGGCCGACGGAGGTCCCTCCCCCACCGTCTATCCTCCCGAATATCGCCTCGGATTCACTTCTCCGCACGTCCTACCTTCCAGAAAGTGGTCGCTTTTCTGTTCAGAGTTGTTGCTATTCCTTTCTTCGATCTCCTGTTGAGTTTGTAGGTGTTCAGAATGGTTTGATCCCTATCCAGCTGAATTCCTGAGAGGAGACGAAATCCAGGTCTCCTACTCCTCTGCCATCTTGCTCCGCCCCCCCCAACATCATTTCTATGGTGATATTCTCAACAGTCAGTAACCTTAACTCAGAAAGATTAACATGAAAAAAACATCAGAGAAACACAATTGAGAGACATCTTAGACACTGTCTGACCAGTACTCTTCCAAACTGTCCAGATCTGAAAGACAAGAACAAACTGATATTGGAGGAAACATGACAACTAAATGCAAAGTGAAATTCTGGACTAGATCATGGAAAAATGGCAAAATTTGAATAAAATCTGCAGTTCATGTGATAGTAGTGCACCAAGGTTAACTTCCTCATTGGGTTCATTGTGGTATGATTCTGTAAAATGTTAATGTAGAGACGATTGGGTAAAGGATATGTGGGATTTCTCATTATTTCTGCAACTCTTCTGTAAGCCTAAAATTATCCTAAAACAAAAAAGTTTTAGGGCGCCTGGGTGGCTCAGTTGGTTAAGCGACTGCCTTCGGCTCAGGTCATGATCCTGGAGTCCCGGGATCGAGTCCCGCATCGGGCTCCCTGCTCAGCAGGGAGTCTGCTTCTCCCTCTGACCTTCCTCCTTCTCATGCTCTCTGTCTCTCATTCTCTCTCTCTCAAATAAATAAATAAAATCTTAAAAAAAAAAAGTTTTAAAAGGGGTGGGGTGAAATGTCTTATCAAGATAGAGAGATCCCTCATGGAATTGAAGGGCACCTATATAGATGAGCCTCTGGCTTATTTATGTCAATCACAGTGACTCATTTCTTAAAACTAAAAAAGTCTAACTGGTTTAACCTGCATAAGACATTACAATTCTCTGCAGCTCCGATGGAATCTTCCATGAACCAACACAGAGCATTGAATGTAACACTTAGCACCTTTGTATCATCATCCTCCTCTCCTCTTAGACCACACACACAATGTTTGAGCACCATAAGGACCTGGAAGAAAGAAATGTGAATCTCATTTAATCATCTCAGCAATGCCCGTGATTATTTTCTAAGTTGGATTATGGGTGTTTAGAGCTAGAATGTCATCTGATGACAATCTGGCAACTTGGAAGTCATCTGGTAACTAGTAACATCCAGTAACCTCCAACCCAAAGGAGGGAATCTCTGTACATTCATGCCTAACAATCCACTAGGCCTTAAATAATGGAGGGTCAGCACTGTGAGTCAACCTTTCCATTTCTCAGTCAGTCTCTGCTCATTAGGAAAGACTTCTCCCTTCCCAGGGTGATTATCAGCATCCTGGTGTGCCTGGGAAATCCCCAGTGTAGGTCTGTTATTTGGGTGTAATTATGACTCATGCTTCTTTCACCCTCAGATGTGTCCTAGTTTAGATGATTGGTTACCTCCCTTATGCTAGGGGGAAAAATGCCTTCTCTTAGTTAAATATGAGGACTAAAACTTTATAATACAGAATAAGTTTACTCCCTTTCAAATAGTGTTTCACTTGCACACCCCCATGCCAAATAGTCTCCATTCAACCAGCTAAGATTCATAAGTCATAGTTTCCAGAATCCTCACCACCCTCATAAACCTCTCTGGATTTGCTCTGACCACTAAGGCCAGAATGTAATGCAAAACTCCATATGTGGTTTGACTGATTTTGAGCCATTAGAATTATTATATTCTTCTCCTATCAATCTTCTTAAAGTACCATTGGCCAACATTATTTATGATGTAGAAACTAGAGGACAATTAAATAACTGGCAATATGGGGATGATTAAATAGTTTACGGTATAATCATACTATAAAATATTATATAGGCATTAAAATCATATTGTAGAGAAATATTTAAGACCAAGAAAAACAGCTCATGATATAATCTTAAGAAAGCCACATTGAGATAACACCTTACACCAGTTAGAATGGCCAAAATGGACAGGGAAAGAAACAACAAATGTTGGAGAGGTTGTGGAGAAAGGGGAACCCTCTTACACTGTTGGTGGGAATGCAAGTTGGTACAACCACTTTGGAAAACAGTG
>NW_027837819.1:0-267 GCF_054177405.1 Leptonychotes weddellii
AACTGACCGAGAGACCTAGGCTATATCCCACCGCTGCCACTGCATGGCAACAGGCCTTGACT
The DNA here is from genome assembly GCF_054177405.1 of Leptonychotes weddellii. NCBI lineage: Eukaryota > Metazoa > Chordata > Mammalia > Carnivora > Phocidae > Leptonychotes > Leptonychotes weddellii. The sequence continues at coordinate 63 of NW_027837819.1, forward strand.
TGTGACTGAGGCTTCTACCTCAGTTTATACACCCACTACAGCCAGGAGGTGCCTCAGGTGACAATATGAGCAGAGGATCTTAGGTGAGACTAGCACTGTTCATTCCTAGGTTGGGGAGGAGCCCTGTAACCATGTGGGTTTATGTGAGTAGGGGTGGAGACCCATCAGGAGAGTCTTTTTCCCCCCAACCTTTCTTTAAGTGAGA
>NW_027837820.1:0-267 GCF_054177405.1 Leptonychotes weddellii
TCCTCTCTTCCCCCATCCAATCGCCATCCCAGCCCCCAAAAAGGAAACTCTTCCTCACGGCCCTGGACACTTTCCAGTTTGGATAGCCCTGTGAAAAGTTTCCACATTGGCCAGTGAAAGCACTTCTTAGGCAAGGTTCCCTTCTAATCTGTGGGAGAGGCTGGGCTCCACAGCCCTTGTGCTCGGTGAGAGCCCGAGTAGGGAAGGGAGTCAGGAAGAGGGTTCAAGGTGTCAGATAAAAGGGGGCATCAGGAGGCCAATCAGCCA
>NW_027837821.1:0-267 GCF_054177405.1 Leptonychotes weddellii
AAACTGAGGGTTCTAGAGGGGAGGGGGGTGGGAGGATGGGTTGGCCTGGTGGTGGGTATTGAGGAGGGCACGTTCTGCATGGAGCACTGGGTGTTGTGCTCGAACAATGAATCATGGAACACTTCATCTAGAACTAATGATGTAATGTATGGGGATTAACATAAGAATAAAAAAAAATAAAGATAAGTGGCATTTCAATTTCACAAACTTATAAAAATAATTTCCAACTTTACAAATTAACTAGGTTTTCAAGTTCCAGCTTGAGTA
>NW_027837822.1:0-267 GCF_054177405.1 Leptonychotes weddellii
CGCTCAGCTCGACTGTCATAAAACTCTCCTCGGTTTCTCTCATTAGGCCAATTTCCCTTGTTTCACTCCATCCGAGCAGCTATCACAAAAATACTAAAAAACAAACACTATAGCCTGGTTGGCTTATAAAGGACAGAGATTTATTTCTCACTGTTTCGGAGGCTGGGAATGCCATGGTCAGGGAACCAGCAGATCTGGGATCTGATGAGAGCCCCCTTCATGGTTCACAGGTGAACCTTTCCTTGGCTGTGCCCTCACGGGGCAACA
>NW_027837823.1:0-267 GCF_054177405.1 Leptonychotes weddellii
GGACTGCAGTTCGCAGGCACGACCCCGCCGCTCCGGGTTTCCGTCCAGGTGGCTGCAGTTTGCAGGCATGACCCCAGTGCACCGGGTTTCCGTCTTGGCGGCTGCAGTTCGCGTGCGCGCGACTCCGTCACTCAGGGTTTCCACCCCGGGGGCTGCCCTAAAGTCCTTTCCCGGCGCTACCGGTCTGTGAGTCTGTGCCCGTCCTCAGCGCACGAGGCTGTCACTCACCAGCGGTGTAGGATCCCCACGGCCAGGCACCCTCCCGCT
>NW_027837824.1:0-267 GCF_054177405.1 Leptonychotes weddellii
ATTATACAGACTTACAGGCTTGTTATTTTGACTTTTAAATCCCTCATGTATTTTTGGTTTTTTGATTTTATGAACTAAACTTTTGGGGTTTTTTTGTTGTTGTTGTCATCTGTTTGTTTTTTGTTTTTTTTTTCGTCTTTTTTTTTATTTTATTATGTTATGTTAATCACCATACATTACATCATTAGTTTTTGATGTAGTGTTCCATGATTCATTGTTTGCATATAACACCCAGTGCTCCATTCAGTACATGCCCTCTTTAATACC
>NW_027837825.1:0-267 GCF_054177405.1 Leptonychotes weddellii
TCGGGCGCCTGGGTGGCTCAGTTGGTTAAGCGACTGCCTTCGGCTCAGGTCATGATCCTGGAGTCCCTGGATCGAGTCCCGCATCGGGCTCCCTGCTCGGCAGGGAGTCTGCTTCTCCCTCTGACCCTCCCCCCTCTCATGTGCTCTCTCTCTCTCTCATTCTGTCTCAAATAAATAAATAAAATCTTTAAAAAAAAAATGATCTCCCTTCATCATTACAGTAGCCCTAGAGGGATAAGAACGATTGTCCCCATTTTACAGATGGTT
>NW_027837826.1:0-267 GCF_054177405.1 Leptonychotes weddellii
CTAGATACTCTAACAGCTTGGGAAAACAAGGCAGAAGAATGAATTAGTGATCTAGAAGACAAATTGATAGAAAAGAAGGAAAAAGAGGAGGCCTCAGAAACAGATTAAAATCCATGAAAACAGAATTAGAGAAATAAATGACGCCATGAAATGTTCCAATGTCAGAATTATTGGGATCCCTGAAGGGGTGGAGAGAGAGGACTAGAAGATATATTTGAACAAATCATAGCTGAGAACTTCCCTAATCTGGGGAATGAAACAAACATT
>NW_027837827.1:0-267 GCF_054177405.1 Leptonychotes weddellii
TTTCCAAACTTGTCTGATCATTAGAAAGATATATATGCCTTGACTAAAAGATTCCTGGGATACCCTGCAGTAATAGTTACTCATAATATCTGGGAAAGGGACTGGAAATCTACATTTGAAACAATTTTCTCAGAGGATTTTTATGAAGAGGTAAAATTAAAAAACAATGGGATATACTTTTTTTAAAGCCCAGCATTTATTGATTAATAAAAATAGACAATGTGCTTGCTTTAGGTTTTATAATGACTATTTCCACTTCTATATCAT
>NW_027837828.1:0-267 GCF_054177405.1 Leptonychotes weddellii
GAAGCCTATAAAGGAATGTAATAGTAAAACAGAACTCCCCATTTACAGAGGACAAGCTAGAATAAATAGCTCTGGGATGAATAAAAACTTGGTTAACCAAAAGCAAACATAAAGAACAAGAAAGTAAAATAATATATTAACAGAAAGATGAAAAAAATGGAATTGAGTATATTAGCCATTATACTAAATCTTTTTTTTTTCTTTTCAGTTTTTTTTTTTTTATTCTTCTGTTAATCCCCATACATTACATCATTAGTTTTGAATGAA
>NW_027837829.1:0-2263 GCF_054177405.1 Leptonychotes weddellii
GAGAGAGAGAGCAGTGAGAGAGGGAACACAAGCAGGGGGAGTGGGAGAGGGAGAAGCAGGCTTTCCGCCGAGCAGGGAGCCCGATGTGGGGCTCGATCGCAGGACCCTGGGATCATGACCCGAGCCGAAGGCAGATGCTTAACGACTGAGCCACCCAGGCGCCCCTGTATAACTTTGTTTCATTATTTTCCATCATCCCCCTAGAACATATAGTCTGAGAAATGGTGACAGGTCAGTTTGATTCACTGCCAAATCCCCAGCACCCAGAACAGTGCCTAGTACACAGCAGGGGCTCAGTCAACACCCACAGAAGGGATACAACTCTGTCTCGGCAGGAAGCGTTGCTGTCTTCACTGTTTCTATGAGAAAGGACACTCTTTGCATGGAGTGGTTATTACACTTGTGTTATCTTGACTTTCCGAGAACCTTCTAGTCGTTAGAATGTGCTTTTCTCAGATTCACTGTGAAAAGCACAGACTTTCAGTTCTCACCTCAGCTCTGCCAGTTTGTCACGCACGATGTGACTGTGAGCAAGTCACTTAACCTCTCTCCATGTGCCTCAGTTGCCCTAACTGTCACACAGGGTCAGGCTCACTTTCATGATGTTCTTGTGAGGAAAGGCAGTCATTCAGCACAGTGTCTGGTACGCAGAGAGCACTCAGTATAAAGGGGCTGCCTTTGTTCATGACTTACGTCAGACTATAAAAGAAAGGGAGAGGGAGGGGGGAAGAAAGGATGGGAAGGAGGGAGGAGGGGAGGGAGGGAGGGAAGGAGGGGAAGGAAGGGAAGGGGGAGGGAGGGAGGAAATGCTGCATGTGAATCTTAACGACGGGTTCTGTGGCAGCCAACCTGCCTGTGGGTCACTTGGAGCATCATCTCAAGGTGACCCCTGCCCTGGGGAAGGAGGATGCAGAAGGTCTGGGTAGACACCAGTGCAAACAACCTTTCTCAACTCCAGTGGGTTCCCTGATGGGATCACGCAGTGCCAGTGCCCAGAACGCAGCACTTCCCCCATACTTAATCTGGGGAGTGAGCTTTGGGGCACCAAGGGGCCAGGGAGGAAATTCACCCCCAGATCTCAGAGCTGTCCCTCAGCTGCTGCTAGGGAAAAGCTTCATGCCAGGATGAGTTGGGTCTTAATAGCTGCTAATTGGTCATAAGGCAAATGGGGGAAGATATTAACGAGCCATCCATTTGGCTCCAAGTGAACGGACTATATAACCCAGAGGATTTTATTGGTCTGGCTCTGCTTTTTAAGAATTGTCATTTCGGAGGGCGCCTGGGTGGCTCAGTCGTTAAGCATCTGCCTTCGGCTCAGGTCATGATCTCAGGGTCCTGGGATCGAGCCCTGCATCGGGCTCCCTGCTCCGCGGGAAGCCTGCTTCTCCCTCTCCCACTCCCCCTGCTTGTGTTCCCTCCCTCGCTGTCTCTCTCTCTATCAAATAAATAAATAAATAAATAAATCTAAAAAAAAAAAAAGAATTGTCATTTCAGGAGTGGCTTGGTCCTAAAATGGTGCACTGTGACCAAGGCTGTGTAACCATGAGGGAGAGAGTGGAGGATGACAGGATTCGGGTATCTGCAGCCCACTTCTCCCGCTGAACTGGGGGGTCACTCCAAGACCTAAGAGGACCCCGCCCACCCATAGCATCTCACTCCCTTCTTCTTCCCGACCTCACTGACCCTTCTGGAAGGAATCAGTCCCGCTCTAACAGAGGAATCCACCTTCATTTCTAGGCGGGGCCCTACCGAGAACAGTCAGAGAATGGGGTATTCTCTAACTGCGAATGACCACACCTAGCATGCATGCATTACCAATTCTCTTCTTCTTCTTTTTAATGGTTCTTAGAACAATATATGCTAATTAAAAATTCAACAGAAATATAAAGAGTAGAAAATGAAATACACTCTCCTCCACGATCTTGTTTCTCAGGACTAACCACCATTAACAGTTTGATCTAGAGCCTTCCAGATAGACGAATGGATAAATCTTACCTTTGACAGTAAGTGTTTCAGAGATTAATGTAATGAATATCCAAGACTGCACCGTCCATCTTTTTTTAGGTTTTTTTTTTTTTATTCTTATGTTAATCCCCATACATTACATCATTAGTTTTAGATGAAGTGTTCCATGATTCATTGTTTGTGCATAACACCCAGTGCTCCATGCAGAATGTGCCCTCCTCAATACCCACCACCAGGCTAACCCATCCTCCCACCCCCCTCCCCTCTAGAACCCTGTTTGTTTTTCAGAGTCCATCGT
>NW_027837830.1:0-267 GCF_054177405.1 Leptonychotes weddellii
GCCACTCATTCTTGCAAACCAAGGGATCCTCGGACCACGGTGTCACACCTGGGATTCTGCCCCACTTCACACCTGAGCACCTTAATGTTCCCCACTGTAGCAGACTTCTAAAAGTTCAGATTTTGCTTATAATACTTTGTGGTAACTTCTGTAAGTAGGCTTCCTCCCTGCCACTGTATCCATAGCTGTATCTCTCCCAGTTCAACTCTCCGCACCTCCTAACTTCCAAAAGAGGTCACTTTTCTACTTGTAGACTTGCAGTTTTTG
>NW_027837831.1:0-267 GCF_054177405.1 Leptonychotes weddellii
AACCTGTTAATCCACATGTTCTGATTACACGGACATATTGATAAAAACTAGATGTCCTAGAGATAGAGAGATTGTCTTCTTCCCCATCTGCCCTGGACTCACGTGAGGCCACAGTCCCGGGAGCTTACGTCAGCTCTGCGGAACCAAATTTTTCATTGCTTGGTTGTGTCAGTGTCTACACTCGATGGGAGGCAGTGTTTACGCGTCTTTCCAGTCTGCCTTTGTTCTTTCAAAGGCCCTCCTTAGAATACCTGTTTGCAGTTTTCT
>NW_027837832.1:0-267 GCF_054177405.1 Leptonychotes weddellii
GCACATTCTGCGGAGGGGGGGAAGGGGAGCGCGGTTGGGCGGGCTCGCGCACACCCCCCGCCCCCGACACACACACACACACACACACACCCGCACTCACCCTCGTGCGCACACATACACACCTGCACTCACCCTCACGCGCACACACACCCGCACTCACCCTCGCGCACGCGCACAACCCCCACACTCACCCTCGCGCACACACACACACCCGCACTCACCCTCACGCGCACACACGCCCGCACTCACCCCCGTGCGCACGCACAC
>NW_027837833.1:0-267 GCF_054177405.1 Leptonychotes weddellii
GTCTGTATTCAGTTCTTTCAGTGCTGAGAGCCCTCAGACCTCCGAGTATTTGGCCATGCTATTCCCCCGTTAGGATTTCTTTTCCTCCTCCACCTGGAGGCCCATCTTTCTGGCTAATCCTTACCTGTCGCTCAAGAATCAGCTGGCTTGATGCTCACCCTTCCTCATAGGCATCCTCACCATCCTCAGGCTGACTCAGTGATGCTGGGTTTTCATCCCACCATTTAGCACTGCAATGGCCGGTTTTCCTCCACATGTCCTCTTCCG
>NW_027837834.1:0-267 GCF_054177405.1 Leptonychotes weddellii
CCCATCCCCAATCTTCTGTTTCCCGTTATTTCTTCCTAGAATGTATTACTTCCTGAAATATTCTTATGTATTTGATCATTATTTGGTTTCAGTTCCCTCACCCAATATAATCTCAAGAGAGAAGCTTCTATCTCTGTCTTATTGACCAAAATAACTCGAGGCTTAAAACACATGAAAGATGGGTACCAGTAAAACTAGATTGAAAAACAAAGGAAAGAGGAAGATATGGTATCTTGGGAAGAGCTCTCTAAACTAGGAGGGCAGTAA
>NW_027837835.1:0-267 GCF_054177405.1 Leptonychotes weddellii
GCTCAGTCTTGGATTGGGAAGAGGCATGGAGGGCATAGGAACAGTGGACAACTCAGACTTGAGCACAACTAAGTCCTGACACATAGACAGATATGATCCACTGGTGGTTTAGAACGTCCCAGCTTGAGAATGAAAAAGACAGCTGATCAGACTCAAAGGTTGTTATCTGGGCACATGATTGGCTTTCAAGCACTCCCTGAAGGACTCTCATATGGTTCCCTCTTTTCCACTTCGCAATACTACCAGGTCTTCAGATCCCCCTCCCAA
>NW_027837836.1:0-267 GCF_054177405.1 Leptonychotes weddellii
CTTCTGGAAACCCAACGAACGGGCAACAGCAGCTTGTGTTCTTCTTCTTTTTTTTTTTTTAACAGACTTTTTTTTTTTTTTTTAAGATTTTATTTATTTATTTGAGACAGAGAGAATGAGAGAGAGAGAGCACATGAGAGGGGGGAGGGTCAGAGGCAGAAGCAGGCTCCCTGCCGAGCAGGGAGCCCGATGCGGGACTTGATCCAGGGACTCCAGGATCATGACCTGAGCCGAAGGCAGTCGCTTAACCAACTGAGCCACCCAGGC
>NW_027837837.1:0-267 GCF_054177405.1 Leptonychotes weddellii
AGTGACGGAAACACTTAGCTCAGACCCAAACTAGCAGTTTGCTCAGGTTTCTTAAATGACAGCATCCAGCTCAGAATCCTCCCAATATTTTGTTTGTTCTCCTAAAGAACTGTATCTCGGGGCGCCTGGGTGGCTCAGTCGTTAAGCGTCTGCCTTCCGCTCAGGTCATGACCCCAGGGTCTGGGATCGAGCCCCACATTGGGCTCCCTGTTCCCTCTCTCGCTGTCTCTCTCTGTCAAATAAATAAATAAAATCTTTAAAAAAATA
>NW_027837838.1:0-267 GCF_054177405.1 Leptonychotes weddellii
GAGAAGGGCCCAGCCAGGTGTGGTCTTCCCAAACCCCACAGCCTCAGTCAGCCTGATTCACAATGACAGACAGTCTACAATGTACCCGAAGCATCTCCTCAAACATGTCAGGGCCATGAAAAACAAGGACATTCTGAGACACGGTCACAGCCAGGGAAGCCTGAAGGAGACATGATGGCACTCAATGTGGTAACTTGGATGGGGTCTTGGGAGAGAAAACAAAACCATGACAGCAGATCCCGTGTGGAGATCCGTAGTAACGTATGA
>NW_027837839.1:0-2262 GCF_054177405.1 Leptonychotes weddellii
TGGATCATATGTTGTTGGGCCCGTATAGAGGGTGAGAATAGATTTGTGGCTCCAACAAAGGGAGAGGGGAGTTCAGGTCCTTGTAGGTGTGGGACAGTTTCCAGCATCATCTTATTTTATCCTCCAACACCCTACTGCACGAAGACACCAGCATCACCATTATTCTGTTCACTGATCAGAAAGTTGAGTTAAGGAACACCTGGGTGGCTCAGTCGTTAAGCATCTGCCTTCGGCTCAGGTCATGGTCCCAGGGTCCTGGGATCAGACCCCGCATCGGGCTCCCTGCTCGGCAGGAAGCCTGCTTCTCTCTCTCCCACTCCCCCTGCTTGTGTTCCCTCTCTCACGGTGTCTCTCTCTGTCAAATAAATAAAATCTTTAAAAAAAAAAAAAGAAAGAAAGTTGAGTTAAAGTGCCAAAATATTTTCCCTAGGTTCATAAGTAGTGGACATGGGTCTGAAAATAGGTATTTGCAACACCAAAATGTATGGTTTTTCTTTATTTTTCTTTTCCTTTTTAAGTGTTATGGTCTCTAATCCTTTCCCTAAAGTAGTCACTAACCTAAATTTGGGGATTGTCATTCAGAGTACCCTGAATTCTTAAATATTTTGGGGAGGGACGTAAATTGAGAGAACCTTGGATAACATTGGGATGGTCATTCCTGATGATCCGGAAATTCCATTCTAGTTTTATGGCCCAGAGAAGCTGCTGTGCCTGGAAACCAGAAGATGCATGAGAATGTTCATGGCAGAATTGTTTGTGATAAATAGAAAAAACTGCAGACAACTCAAAGGTTTATCAGCAGTGGAATGGACAAACATATGGTGGTGCATCTGCACAATAGGAGAGAAAATGTGTAGCAACTGACAGGAATTAACTAGAGCCATATGCCTCAACCTGCATGAATGAGCCCAGGAAGTCTGGGGACTTGGCTCTGACATGGGGCTGCCGCTTTTCTAGCCCCAGGACCTCTGATTCACCAGATGCCAACTCTATTCCTGACATGGGCAGTGATGTGGCATGCAGATATTTCTAGGGCGTAAACCTCTGGGCTGATAGAGGGTTGTTTGCAGATGCTTAAAGCTGCCGGGTGACTCTTCACCCCGGTGAAGTATCTAAATCCTTTTTCCTCAGGCAGCAACTGGTGGGGTGAAGTAACAAACGGAACCGTACCATTTACTAGCCTCCAGCGGGAGTAGGAGATGGGAACGGGGTAGTGGACAAGCCCAGCACAGTGTGTATTACCAAATGCTCACTGAACAAACGAGTAAATCCAAGAACTGTGTTGAGCGGCCCACCGGCTCCTTTTCCACCCATGCATTCATTCTTGCAGCAAACATGTGCTGAACACCTGTGAGGTGCCTGGCACCATGATGGCGGAAAACAATGAATGCAGTATGGTTCCTGCCCTCAAGTGGCTCAGGTCTATGGGCTGAGCCAAAGAGATACCAAGTGTGTCTTTACTATTCGTTATGTTTGTCTATGTATACGTATATGTAGGAAAGAGTACAAATAGCACAGAATGATTGGGTCAGTCTCCCCAGAGGGAATACAATTTGAGGTGGGTCTTAAACATAAGTATGAGCTTACCAAATACATAGTATTAAAGTATTTCTGGGCATTTCAGACAAAGAGAAGAATATATGCAAAGACATGGATCTAGCAGAGCATGCCATAGTCTGGGGGGTAGTGAGTTGATTTGTCTGGCTGCTGAGGGGTAACAGAATAGTGGGTGATGGCCTGGCAGAAAGGCCACGGGCGGGGCCTCACCACCTTCTGTGAGTGGTATGGGATCTTCTTCTCTTCACAGTGGGGAGTCTCTAGGTGCTGGGTTTTGGAGGTTTCCCAGGGACTAAACAATAGGCAAGCTAATAAAACAAACACTCATGAAGCAAATTGACTATTCTCATGAACAGTATATGTTTTTAACAACTTCTGTATATTATACAAGTCCATTGATTAAAAAGCATGTGTTGCTACTTATACTGGATAATGCTCTGTAAATTGGAATAGTAGCTTAATGTACTAAACAAAATGATAAAATAGTAACAGTCCAGATGCCTGTTCTATTTCCCTGTGACACTTTCAACATTGGTTAAAGCTATAAATGGCTTAAAGATCCATAATTCTGCACTTTAATCCAAATACACCTCAAGATTTCTGTCCCAGTCTTACCCTAAGGACCATGAGCCTCTTCTGCCTTCCTTTGAAATAGCAGTCGATCTAATTTGTTTGTCTGTTTCTTTGAAGAACCCTGGGAAGGCA
>NW_027837840.1:0-267 GCF_054177405.1 Leptonychotes weddellii
AGCTAGAGATTGAGTTAATAATCGATCATACCTGCGTGATGAAGCCTTCATAAAAATCCCCAAAGTACAGGGGATTCAGAGAGTTTCTGGGTTGGTAAACACATCCACATGTGGGGAGGATGATGCACCCCAACTACACAGGGACAGAAGCTCCTGCACTCAGGATCCTCCTGGACCTCTCCCACGTATCTCTGCATCTAACTGTTCATCTGTATTCTTTATCATATTCTTAATTACATAATAAACTGATAAATATGTGTTTCCCTG
>NW_027837841.1:0-267 GCF_054177405.1 Leptonychotes weddellii
CGCTCAGCTCGACTGTCATAAAACTCTCCTCGGTTTCTCTCATTAGGCCAATTTCCCTTGTTTCACTGCATCCGAGCAGCTATCACAAAAATACTAAAAAACAAACACTATAGCCTGGTTGGCTTATAAAGGACAGAGATTTATTTCTCACTGTTTCGGAGGCTGGGAATGCCATGGTCAGGGAACCAGCAGATCTGGGATCTGATGAGAGCCCCCTTCATGGTTCACAGGTGAACCTTTCCTTGGCTGTGCCCTCACGGGGCAACA
>NW_027837842.1:0-267 GCF_054177405.1 Leptonychotes weddellii
TGCCGACCCCTGGCAGAGTGGGGACCCTTCACCACACCCCCACCTCTGGCATCCTGGGGCCACGTCCTGGGTGGCCCCCCAGGTGACCCTGCGGCAGCTGCCCCTGCCCGCCCCGCGTCCCGGGCCCCCGGGCCTCACCCTGGCACATGCACTGCGGCTTGAGCACGTAGCCACAGTTCCCGTTGGCACTGAACTTGGCACGGTTCAGCTGCAGCATCCGCCCCTCCGACTGGTAGTTCAGGGCGACTACGGGGTGGGGACATGGGG
>NW_027837843.1:0-267 GCF_054177405.1 Leptonychotes weddellii
CCAGACAAATCAGAATCCCTGGATGGACCCAGGCTATAGCGTTTTTTTTTGTTTTTTTGTTTTTTTTTTTTCAGTTCCCCAGGTGATGCCAGTGGGCGCCAGCACTGAACAATGCTGTTCCAAAGAAAGCCACACGCTTCCATCTGGGACTTTCAGGAGGGAAACCTCTACATTTTATTTATTTATTTATTTTTTTATTCTTATGTTAATCCCCATACATTACATCATTAGTTCTAGATGAAGTGTTCCACGATTCATTGTTTGTGC
>NW_027837844.1:0-267 GCF_054177405.1 Leptonychotes weddellii
GAGGCGTCGCCCTTCCTGGCAGGTCCGCACCACGGCCCCAGGGCCCGTCCCGAGCGGGGCTGGAACGGGCTGGCACAACATCGTAAACACTGGCTAATTACGCCGCAGTTTATGACTTCGCAAAGGTCAATAAAGGCATGCCGGCGTCGCTCTCCAGAGCGGAGCATCCGGGGGCCGGCTGGGGACTGCAGCAGAGCCCAGGCCAGCCTTCAAGCAGACACACCAGGAAAATAGGGCAGGTCCTCAGTGACAGGCTCCCGGCGGCCC
>NW_027837845.1:0-267 GCF_054177405.1 Leptonychotes weddellii
AAGAGAACTTAGAGATGGACTATAGGACTGTATGGGCATGGGGACCGAAGACCTGTTTGTCTTGAGCAATAGTTCTGTTGAAGAGCTGGCCTGGCCTGGCTTCCACAACCATGTGACCCCCATGGGCTGCAGCATATAGCACTCACCCACTGGTCAGCTCCATAAATATTTGCTGAATTGAACCTGGTTCAGACTGATGCACACCCTCCATTTTTACTTAGAATTCCAAGTTGAAAGAGGAGAGGAGCCTGTTTACTCGGCTCCTCT
>NW_027837846.1:0-267 GCF_054177405.1 Leptonychotes weddellii
TTTTTTTATTCTTATGTTAATCCCCATACATTACATCATTAGTTTTAGATGAAGTGTTCCATGATTCATTGTTTGTGCATAACACCCAGTGCTCCATGCAGAATGTGCCCTCCTCAATACCCACCACCAGGCTAACCCATCCTCCCACCCTCCTCCCCTCTAGAACCCTCAGTTTGTTTTTCAGAGTCCATCGTCTCTCATGGTTCATCTACCCCTCCGATTTCCCCCGCTTCATTCTTCCCCTCCCGCTACCTTCTTCTTCTTCTT
>NW_027837847.1:0-267 GCF_054177405.1 Leptonychotes weddellii
AAGAAAGGTTAGTGGTGTGACTGTAGTTTCTGTTCAGTTCGTTTCTCAGGCTGTCATCAAACAGAGACCATTTCTAATTCATTTTGCAAGATCATCGCCTACTACTTTTCCACCCTATAGCAGGCAAAGGGATATTACTTCTTTTTAAATGAAGAACCTTTTATCCTTACGTTGAATTTGAGGGCTGCTTATCATGTTAATGTGGGGCAAATGATAACTTCTTCAGACAAACTTCTAGCCAGACGTCAGAGAAGCCTAGAGAAAAAT
>NW_027837848.1:0-267 GCF_054177405.1 Leptonychotes weddellii
AAAGAGGCAAACCAGAATACATTAACCTAACTATATTAAAAGGCACCATCTTTCATCTAGTATCTACCAGATATGCAGTCAGAGAAATAGCCTAAATGATCTCATCCTCATAGAAATAGTCTTGTACTTTTTGACAAACTTGTAGAGAAAAATCTTCATGACCTTGAGATAGACAAAGAGTTTTTAGCATGACTAGAAAGAGAAAAATATATACCAGGGGAAAATATTTAGAAATCATTTATCTGGTGAAAGACTCGTATTAAAAAT
>NW_027837849.1:0-2262 GCF_054177405.1 Leptonychotes weddellii
TTGTTTCAGAGGTACAGGTCTGTGATTCAACAGTCTTACACAATTCACAGCGCCCACCATAGCACATACCCTCCCCAATGTCTGTCACCCAGCCACCCCATCCCTCCCAACCCCCCACCATTCCAGCAACCCTCAGTTTGTTTCTAAATATATTTATAAGATATTTATAGGCTGCCTACTGAGTGAGCACCCGAAACCCCTGGAAAAAATGTCATGACAAAGATGAAACTTTTCTTGATAACTAGTAAGTTATTTCTCACCCCTGCTGGTTGTACAGTCCAGTTAGGATTTGGGGATTGGGGGAAGGTTCTGGTTCATGTAGCCAGTCTGATGGAAGCTCCACTATCTTGAAGTGGAAACTTCTGGCACTCAGATTCCTGGTCACCATGGCAGGGCAGGGAAAACCAGGTGGGTTCAAATTGTGGCTTTTCACTGGTCATTTCACTGGACACCATAGTCTCAGGGTTTGCCTAACCATGCAGGGGACAAAATGAAGTATTTGGAGAGTATTGGTATGTCTGCTAAATATACTGAGATATATATACAGAAGTATCTTTAAACTTTGCAACAGTGTTTGTATCTAGTATTATGGTGTTGATGACAGAAACAAAAGAGAAGAAACTAAGTGATCATCAATATAGACAGGTTAAATGCAAGCATAGGGTATAATACTACAGGGTAGATTCTCCAGTGCTTATTTGGCAAGAGCTACAAGAAATCTTGTTAAGGACGAAACAAAACAAAACAAAACAAAAAACATAGAGAAACCTCTGCTGCAAGTTTGGGGATTGGGAATCAAGAGAGACTTTTTATTTTTAATTTGATAGCTCTGTACTATATGGATTTCTTTCTGAAATTTTTAGTTTTTATGTATGCATTTAATCAAGCATTACTGAATTAACAGGTTAAGGAAATATAAAGGTTGCATTTTGACTACTAAGAAGAGAGACATATTATGAATGTAACAATATTACTGGAGCCCATTCAGAAATCATAGTGCATAAAGGAAAGAATCTTTAGAAGTAATACAAGCTTAGAGCAATTTTAACTTGTTCTCTTTCTTGAGCCTAAAATTGTTCAATGAGCTCAAACCCCGACTGGCTTTTTGACCATCAATTATCACTGTATATTTATAGATATGCTCTTTCCCAGCAATTTCAGAAGGTTAAAGCAAATGTATATAATCAGTCTATTATTTGCCAGAAGATAAAGTGCCATTGAGGCTTGTGTAATCAAAGGAAAATGGTTCCAAAGATAACTTTAGCACTAGCTGGTGTTAAAATGTTGAAAGAAAGAGCTTTCCAAATATAAGATAAATGTATATATTTACTTTTGAATCTAGTCAGATGGGGACTTAAAAAAATACAGTTCTTCATGTATGAATATGATTTTATTAATGCACCATCACAGGAGTATATTATTAGAATTGTGCTTTGCAGGAGTAATGGATGTGTCTTGAGTCAGTCTTATTCAGCCCAGTGCACCTTGGAGCAATTCTAAGCCTGAAGAGATGCTTCCTCTGGTCACAAGGTTTCCTTTTCCACCTAATCAATACTTATGGTTCAGATAAAAATTGAGAGTCACTTCCTCAGGAACACCTTCTCTGACCCCAAGACTAGGTCAGGTCCCCTGAGTGGACAATTTGAGCATGGCTTACAGTTTTCTTTTGCTCTGCTTCTTACACCATCCAGTTAAAGATTTGTGTTTGACATGACTTGTCTGCCTCACATGACCAAGCTCCAAATCTGCTTTGCTCACCATTGTAAACACATCTCTGATCACCATGGGTGAAACATAAGAAGTTTCTAAAGATATATATGGAATGAATGCATTTGGGCAAATGTATGTGTTCATGGGTATGTTCAGAGGCTGGGGTACTGCAGGAAGAATAGAGTCATGTCTTGGCAGTATGGTACTGGAACAAAAACAGACATGTAGATCAATGGTACAGAATAGAGAGCCCAGAAGTGAACCCTCAACTCTATGGTCAACTAATCTTCGACAAAGCAGGAAAGAATGTCCAATGGAAAAAAGACAGTCTCTTCAACAAATGGTGTTGGGAAAATTGGACATGCAGAAGAATGAAATTGGACCATTTCCTTACAGGACACACAAAAATAGACTCAAAATGGATGAAAGACCTAAATGTGAGACAGGAATCCATCAAAGTCCTTGAGGAGAACACAGGCAGCAACCTCTTTGACCTCAGCCACAGTAGCTTCTTCCTAGAAACATTGCCAAAGGCAAGGGAAGCAAGGGCAA
>NW_027837850.1:0-267 GCF_054177405.1 Leptonychotes weddellii
GAGCCAGAACTTTGCTCCCGGCTTCTCAGACCTGATGGGATTAGCAAACCCGGAGCACCGCGGCCGCGCGGCCAGCGCCGGGAAAGCTCTCCTACCTATTTTTACCGTCGCCTCCTTTAGCTATGCGAGCAGCCTGGGGAGTCCAAGTGCAGTGTTTCCCTCTCCGACGAGGGGAAAACAGGAAAGCACCTCACTTTCCAGGACCTGGGCTCAGGATTGAGGTGCTGACACTGCTTGCCTCACCCCGTCCTCATGTCAACCCTGGGA
>NW_027837851.1:0-267 GCF_054177405.1 Leptonychotes weddellii
CGGGAGGGGGATGAAGGCTGCCTATTCAGTCACTAGGCTACTCATGCTCATTATTCTGGGGAGGCCTTTCGGGGACTCAGGAGACCAAGGAAGCCAAAATAGAGCTCGGAAGGTCACTTGAAGAACAGAAACCATAGCAAGGAGGCAGTAGTTCTGAGGGGAGCAATACGTAGTCACCTCCTCAGGGACCAGAAAGCTCCGCTCTCCCACTCCTTCATGACTTCATCCATTCAACAAACATTTGTGGGGTACCTACTATGCAGACAT
>NW_027837852.1:0-267 GCF_054177405.1 Leptonychotes weddellii
TAAGACTGATGGATCACTGAACTCTATCTCTGAAACTAATAATACACTACATGTTAATTTATTTTTTAAATTTATTTTTTTAAATATTTTATTTATTTACTTGACAGAGAGAGACACAGTGAGAGAGGGAACACAAGCAGGGGGAATGGGAGAGGGAGAAGCAGGCTTCCCGCAGAGCAGGGAGCCCGATGCGGGGCTCAATCCCTGGATCCTGGGATCATGACCTGAGCAGAAGGCAGATGCTTAATGACTGAGCCACCCAGGCCC
>NW_027837853.1:0-267 GCF_054177405.1 Leptonychotes weddellii
CCCGGGGTCCCGGGCACTGGGGAGGTCATGGAGGGGCGGGACCTGAGGCTGACCCGCGCGCTGGCCCCGGGCCCTCCGAGGCGCCTCACCTGCCCCCCGTCCTTGGAGCGTGCGTGCGCTGGCCTTCCCGTTCCCAGAGGCTGCTCCCAGGATGCGGCCTCCAGACAGCGGTGGGGCTGAGAACGCCTGCAGGGTCTACGTGCCCGAGCCCAGGCAAGGCCTCGGCACCGACCTTCCAGATGCCTTGTGTGCATCGGAGACCTACCT
>NW_027837854.1:0-267 GCF_054177405.1 Leptonychotes weddellii
AACCCTTCACGACAGCTCCAGTCACCCCTCACCTTCCTCCCTACTCTGTGTATTCCCACAGCTTTCCTCCTTTGCCTGCTTGGTGACTGCTCCTCATTCTTCAAGGGCCAGTGGACATCCGTTTTCTCTGTAGCCTCTTCCTGGAAGAATGAGTATTTCTCTTCTCACTGTTACAACAGGACTTTGACCATTTGTATTGATACCCTTGGGCAGATTGCTTCACACTATAATGTAATACCTGTGTTGCTGGTAAATATTTTAGAAGAT
>NW_027837855.1:0-267 GCF_054177405.1 Leptonychotes weddellii
CCCCAAATAGCCAGAGGAATGTTGAAAACGAAAAGCAAAGCTGGCGGCATCACAATTCCAGACTTCCAGCTCTATTACAAAGCTGTCATCATCAAGACAGTATGGTACTGGCACAAAAACAGACACATAGATCAATGGAACAGAATAGAGAGCCCAGAAATGGACCTTCAACTCTATGGTCAACTAATCTTCGACAAAGCAGGAAAGACTGTCCAGTGGAAAAAAGACAGTCTCTTCAAAAAACGGTGTTGGGAAAATTGGACAGCC
>NW_027837856.1:0-267 GCF_054177405.1 Leptonychotes weddellii
GCAACTGCATTCTCTGACTCAGTTGTTTGATTTTGAGCATGGGCAGGTGAGATAACTAAAGACAATGAGATAAATAACATAACAAAAAAAGCTGGCACCCATAAACAAAGGTTCATAAGAGGTTTCATTAACCCTTGTTTATGAGTAGCTGAATAGTTTGTCGTCAGCATCGTATCATTGATCTGAGCACTATTGCTTCGAGAATTATTGATCTGATAGCTATTGCTATGATGACTATCAAGAGACGCTGTTTGTCTGGTCACTGAT
>NW_027837857.1:0-267 GCF_054177405.1 Leptonychotes weddellii
TCCAGAAAATGATATTAATGGCTATTCCCTTGAAAAACATGTATTCCATGACCAAATATATTTAGGAAGTATCAATTTTTAAAAATTCATACTATAAAAACAGCAAATAAAGCCTAAACCCAACAGGAGAAGAAAAATAATAAAGATCAGAGCAGAAATCAGTGAAATAGAAACCAAAAGAACAGTAGAACAGATCAACAAAACTAGGAGCTGGTTCTTTGAAAGAATTAACAAGATTGATAAACCCCTAGCCAGATTTATCAAAAA
>NW_027837858.1:0-267 GCF_054177405.1 Leptonychotes weddellii
GACAACCAGAATGAATAGAGACAGGGCTTTGAAGGTAAAATTCCAGAACTAAGTGTTATAAGCAGGGTTGCATCTTAGAGCTCGAACTTTTAAATTTTGTTTTCAAAACTGAGGACAGTTTTTAGGGGAACTAAATGTATGGTCTTGTCATATTACAGCAAATATTTATTTTTATGAAGTATATATCTTTTTTTTTTTTTTGGTAGTTTTTAATTTTATTATGTTATGTTAGTCACCATACAATACATCATTAGTTTTTGATGTAGT
>NW_027837859.1:0-2262 GCF_054177405.1 Leptonychotes weddellii
CATGTGGCTGTCCAATTTTCCCAACACCATTTGTTGAAGAGACTGTCTTTTTTCCATTGGACATTCTTTCCTGCTTTGTTGAAGATGTTGACCATAGAGTTGAGGGTCCATTTCTGGGCTCTCTCTTCTGTTCCATTGATCTATGTGTCTGTTTTTGTCCCAATACCATACTGTCTTGATGATGACAGCTTTGTAATAGAGCTGGAAGTCCGGAATTGTGATGCCACCAGCTTTGCTTTTCTTTTTCAACATTCCTCTGGCTATGCGGGGTCTTTTCTGGTTCCACACAGATTTTAGGATTATTTGTTCCGTTTCTTTGAAAAAAAGTTGATGATATTTCGATAGGGATTGCATTAAATGTGTAGATTGCTCTAGGTAGCATTGACATTTTCACAATATCTGTTCTTCCAATCCATGAGCATGGAACGTTTTTCCATCTCTTTGTATCTTCCTCAATTTCTTTCATGAATATTATGTAGTTTTCTGAGTACAGATTCTTTGCCTCTTTGGTTAGATTTATTCCTAGGTATCTTATGGTTTTGGGTGCAATTGTAAATGGGATCGACTCCTTAATTTCTCTTTCTTCTGTCTTGTTGTTGGTGTATAGAAATGCAACTGATTTCTGTGCATTGATTTTATATCCTGCCACTTTACTGAATTCCTGTATGAGTTCTAGCAGTTTTGGGGTGGAGTCTTTTGGGTTTTCTACATAAAGTATCATATCATCTGCAAAGAGTGAGAGTTTGACTTCTTCTTTGCTGATTCGGATGCCTTTTCTTTCTTTTTGATGTCTGATTGCTGTGGCTAGGACTTCTAGTACTATGTGAATAGCAGTCGTGATAGTGGACATCCCTGCCACGTTCCTGACCTTAGGGGGAGAAGCTCTCAGTTTTTCCCCATTGAGAATGATATTTGCTATGGGTTTTTCATAGATAGCTTTTATGATATTGAGGTATGTACCCGCTATCCCTACACTCTGAAGAGTTCTAATCAAGAAAGGATGCTGTACTTTGTCAAATGCTTTTTCTGCATCTATTGAGAGGATTATATGGTTCTTGTTCTTTCTTTTATTAATGTATTGTATTATACTAATTGATTTGCGGATGTTGAACCAACCTTGCAGCCCAGGAATAAATCCCACTTGGTCCTGGTGAATAATCCTTTTAATGTACTGTTGGATCCTATTGGCTAGTATTTTGGTGAGAATTTTTGCATCTATGTTCATCAGGGACATTGGTCTGTAATTCTCCTTTTTGATGGGGTCTTTGTCTGGTTTGGGGATCAAGGTAATGCTGGCCTCATAAAATGAGTTTGGAAGTTTTCCTTCCATTTCTCTTCCTTGGAATAGTTCAGAAAAATAAGAATTAATTCTTCTTTAAATGTTTGGTAGAGTTCCCCTGGGAAGCTGTCTGGCCCTGGGCTCTTGTTTCTTGGGAGATTTTTGATTACTGATTCAATTTCCTTACTGGTTATGGGTCTGTTCAGGTTTTCTATTTCTTCCTGGTTCAGTTTTGGTAGTTGATACATCTCTAGGAATGCATCCATTTCTTCCAGATTGTCTAATTTGCTGGAATATAGTTGCTCATAATATGTTCTTATAATTGTTTGTATTTCTTTGGTGTTGGTTGTGATCTCTTCTCTTTCATTAATGATTTTATTTATTTGGTTCGTTTTTCTTTTCTTTTTGATAAGTCTGGCCAGGGGTTTATCAATCTTATTCTTTCAAAGAACCAGCTCCTAGTTTCGTTGATCTGGTCTACTGTTGTTTTGGTTTCTACTTCATTGATTTCTGCTCTGATCTTTATTATTTCTCTTCTCTTGCTGGGCTTAAGCTTTATTTGCTGTTCTTTCTCCAGCTCCTTTAGGTGTAGGGTTAGGTTGTGTATTTGAGACCTTTCTTGTTTCTGGAGAAAGGCTTGTATTGCTATATACTTTTCTCTTAGGACTGCCTTTGCTGCATCCCAAAGATATTGAACAGTTGTGTTTTCCTTTTCATTTGTTTCATGAATTTTTTAAAATTCTTCTTTAATTTCCTGGTTGACCCATTCATTCTTTAGTCAGATGCTCTTTAGCCTCCATGTATTTGAGTTCTTTCCGACTTTCCTCTTGTGATTGAGTTCTAGTTTCAAAGCATTGTGGTCTGAAAATAGGCAGGGAATGATCCCAATCTTTTGGTACCAATTGAGACCTGATTTGTGACCTCGGATGTGATCTATTCTGGAGAATGTTCCCTGGGCACTAGAGAAGAATGTGTATTCTGTT
>NW_027837860.1:0-267 GCF_054177405.1 Leptonychotes weddellii
TTTTTTTTTTTTTTTTTTAAAGATTCCATTTATTTATTTGACAGAGAGAGAGCGAGAGCAGGAACACAGGCAGGGGGAGTGGGAGAGGGAGAAGCAGGCTTCCCGCCGAGCAGGGAGCCCGATGCGGGGCTCGATCCCAGGACCCTGGGATCAGGACCTGAGCTGAAGGCAGACGCTCAACCGACTGAGCCACCCAGGAGCCCTAATGTTCGATTTCTTGATCAGGGTGCTGTTTGTACAGCCATGGTCACCTTTTGAAGATTCATT
>NW_027837861.1:0-267 GCF_054177405.1 Leptonychotes weddellii
GCCCCTCCCTGTTCATGCTCTCTCTATCTCTGTCTCTCTCCCTCAAGTAAATAAATAAATAAAATCTTAAAAAAAAAAAAAAATTCTACCAGACTTTTAAGTCTCTACAAAATACTACTTCCTCTTTTAATTCCTGTCTTTGCCCAGTCATAATTTCATTTGTTTTTTTTTTTTAAATTCTGCTTTGCCATAGATCTCTTTGAAACCTCTATCATGGCACTCCTACACAACATTGTGTGGATTTTCAAAAAATGTCTTCCGCATGCA
>NW_027837862.1:0-267 GCF_054177405.1 Leptonychotes weddellii
TAGCAGTGCCCTGTCTGGAAATGTATACTGTTTAGAAAAAAAAAAAAAAACTACCATAACTTTATCATCCGTTCCACAGGATAAAGAAATCTGGCCCTGGTTAATTTAGTGAGATGGCCCACACCTCCCTACAAGCATGGTGTTGTTATAATAACTCCCAAGAAAGTCTGGTCAGAATACCGTCTCCTGGGAATAATGCTACTCTGGCAAATTATCTAAGATGGGAGACAAGCTTTCGTTGGGTTCCCTCTGAAGGGTAGCAGAACG
>NW_027837863.1:0-267 GCF_054177405.1 Leptonychotes weddellii
GAATGATTGCTTTATCTATCCTGTCATGAGATTATAAATAATGAAATAAGTATGGCAAGAAGTAGATTCCCCCCCCAAAAAAGGCCAAAAAATAGAAATAATCAAGAAGGCTATTTGAAGTATGGACTTAAAGCTACTATTATTAAAAATATAGCTCATGCCATACCTGAAGTGGACACCATTTCTTTAGCTGTTCATAGTATGAAATCATTTTAAGTAGCAAGCTAATTGGAAATAGCATATTATTTTATATTTCTTTTCATATTT
>NW_027837864.1:0-267 GCF_054177405.1 Leptonychotes weddellii
GAAGGAGAGAGTGAGCAAGAGAAAGCACAAGCAGGGTGAAGGGCAGAGGGAGAAGAAGACTCCCTCCAGAGCAGGGAGCCTGATATGGGACTCGATCCCGGAACTCCGGGATCATGACCTGAGCCGAAGGCAGATGCTTAACCAACTGAGCCGCCCAGGCTCTCTAATCTAACAGTTTTATGCATATAATCTAATTTAAACCCCACAACAACAGTTTGAGGGCTGAATCAAGGAAAGAACTAATTGTGAAGGATATTTAAAAGTATA
>NW_027837865.1:0-267 GCF_054177405.1 Leptonychotes weddellii
TCCCACTCCCCCTGCTTGTGTTCCCTCTCTCACTGTGTCTCTCTCTGTCAAATGGATAAAGAAAATCTTTTTTTTTAAAAAGGGCATTGATGTATGTATATATTAGATTTTGTTTTTAAGTAATCTTTACACCCAGCGTGGGGCTTGAACCCACAACCCCAAGGGGCTAAGAGCCTCTTTTTTTTTTTTTTTTTTTTTTTTAAGATTCATTTATTTATTTTAGAGAGAGCAGGGGTGAGGGGCAGAGGGAGAGAGATAATCTCAAGC
>NW_027837866.1:0-267 GCF_054177405.1 Leptonychotes weddellii
GTGATTAACATAACATAAAAAAAAGAACTCATTAAGGAAAAAAAACTAAAAAAAAAAAAAGAAAGAATAAAAAACTAATGATGTACTGTATGGTGACTAACATAACATAATAAAAAAAATAAAATAAAGTGAAAAAAATCCATAAAATTGATAAACCCCTACTCAGACTCTTTTTTTTAATTATATTTCAATTTTTTATTTAATTCCCAGTTAGTTAACATATATTGTAAAACTGGTTTCAGGTACAGAATTTAGTGATCCATCACT
>NW_027837867.1:0-267 GCF_054177405.1 Leptonychotes weddellii
CCACGTTTGAAATGAACCATCTTGCCTCTGATTACTGCGCACCGGGGCCTCTGCCTGCTGGTGCTGTTTCCCAGCTCTCCTGAGCCATGCAGGAACTCTGAAGGAGTTGCGCCAACGTTTCTTGTTACAACATCATCACATGCAGTGGTGCTGCTCCAGCTCTCCTTACAGTTTGCATTTCTTTTTTCTTTTTTTTTTTCACTTTTTAAAAAGATTTTATTTATTTGCGAGAGAGAGAATGAGAGACAGAGAACATGAGAAGGAGGA
>NW_027837868.1:0-267 GCF_054177405.1 Leptonychotes weddellii
TTTTTTTTTTTTTTTTAGTTTTTTTTATTATTATGTTATGTTAATCACCATACATTACATCATTAGTTTTTGATGTAGTGTTCCATGATTCATTGTTTGCATATAACACCCAGTGCTCCATGCAGAACATGCCCTCCTTAATACCCGTCACCAGGCTAACCCATCCCCCCACCCCCTCCCCTCTAGAACCCTCAGTTTGTTTCTCAGAGTCCATAGTCTCTCATGGTTTGTCTCCCCTCTGATTTCCCCCCCTTCATTCTTCCCCTC
>NW_027837869.1:0-267 GCF_054177405.1 Leptonychotes weddellii
TACTATTTTTTTTTTTTTCTGAATCTTACTGTGGCCATCAAATACCTCATATTTCTTTTTTTTTTTAATTTTTTTTTTTAAGATTTTTTTAATTTATTTATTTGAGACAGAGAGAATGAGAGAGAGAGAGCACATGAGAGGGGGGAGGGTCAGAGGCAGAAGCAGGCTCCCTGCCGAGCAGGGAGCCCGATGCGGGACTTGATCCAGGGACTCCAGGATCATGACCTGAGCCGAAGGCAGTCGCTTAACCAACTGAGCCACCCAGGC
>NW_027837870.1:0-2261 GCF_054177405.1 Leptonychotes weddellii
GAAGAGCAAAAAAGACTTGATGAAAGTGAAAATAACCACCTACAGGTATGTAAAAAGTTAAATTTAAATTTCCGATTTTATATTGTTTTTCCTGCTTTAATAATGTAACATAGTTCAAATGAAATGATCTTTTGAATGGACATATTGAAGTCAATAGATTATAATTTAATATTTAGTTTTTATAAAATTTTACAAGTTACAAAACTTAAAATATTGTTTGAATTTCTGTAACTTATAGCTAAACTTCATCCTTGGAATTGAGATAAAAAAAATTCCTGAATATTGTTTGCTTCTTCACATTTTTGTAACTTTTTATGCGATAAAGAAGGTAACATCAAATATTGAATCATATGTTTAAGCAGTTGAAATTATGAGCAGTATAATAATGATGACTAGTGACTTAGATTCAGGTAGAAGGAGTAATTATTCTCAGTGGTTCAAAATGTGCAGTTCTGTATTGCCAGTCACTAATACCAAGATTAAAGATTTATTTTGCCTTGTGATCTCTGTGTAGTTGACTTCAGAGTGTGGGGTCATAAAATCAGAATAATTGCCTATTGTAGAATCACACCTTCCAGGGTGGGACCTTTGTAGTTGGGTAATAAACAATAACTTTTTCAGTTATTTCATTTCAGCATAAGAAATCAGTAAGTATTATTAACATTTTTCTTATCCACTCTCAGTGGACATTATATTAGAGCTGTATATAAGCAGATAATTATAGTGATGTATAACACTATCATAGTATATAATTTGAATTGAGATTTAGGAATTTTCTTTCTGATTGATGTTAATTGATTTTGACTCCTAATAATTTAAAATTTGCCTATTCACTAGTTATTAATCTTTAAAGAAAATCCTCAAATGCACTGTAGGGGCTCACTATTTAAAGTATGGTGAGATAAAATACTTTTAAGTTTGTAACATTAAAAATAATCTGATTCATTTTTTGGTAGATGTAACATGTAATGAATTGTTTATTTCAAAAAAAACTAACAAAGTTAAGTTTATGGATTTATGTTTTTCTTTTGTCTTAAGCCAGGGCGAGTTATTTGTCACTCTTTGTTACAATACAGTGACTTGGGAGCACCTTAACATAGATTAAGAAATTTAACAGTTAAATTTTAATTTTCTAATTTTTCTTTTTTTTTTTTAAAGAATTTATTTATTTATTTGAGACAGAGAGAATGAGAGAGAGAAAGAGCACATGAGAGGGGGGAGGGTCAGAGGGAGAAGCAGACTCCCTGCCGAGCAGGGAGCCAGATGCGGGACTCGATCCTGGGAGTCCAGGATCATGACCTGAGCCGAAGGCAGTCGCTTAACCAACTGAGCCACCCAGGCGCCCCAAATTTTCTAATTTTTCTTTGTCCATACTTGATTATTTAAGGATAAAGGTATTTCACAAACATGTATCCTGGCAGAAAAGACACGTGAAAATTAAACCCAGCAAATTAACGTTCCACTTTTGCATCTGCAAAAAAAGTCTCGAGAACCAGTAATGAATAAGAAATGTGATAGAAAGGATAATATATCTGTATATTCAGAACATCCTTCTGTGCAAAAGCGTGAGGAAATCTCAATCAAACAAGGCAAATTAGTGTGGAAAAATAATCTAAAACATATCACCAGTGAGTTAAAGCGGACGTTTGGTGCAACTTGTGAAAAACACAAAATTGCTCCTTATCCTAAGGAAGAGTCACTACGTGGTAACTTTAAAGAAGGAGCAAACTTAATGGAAATACTTCTAACTTGACAAATGATAGACTTGATTGTGAGAAAAAGGATATATTTGCAGTGCCTGTCCCTCTAGTAGTTCAGGCATTTCCTGAACAAAAAAAGTCTAGTCTCAAATATGCTTGCCAGGCATCTTCTGATTTTTCTTTAAGTGAAAATGATAACAAACCAGACACTGAGCATGTTTTTAACAAAAATAAGAGTTTTAAAAGTGATACAGAAACTAAAAAAGTAAGGAACCCACTCGCTACGTTTGAAGTGAAAGAAGACCAAGAGTTTGACGTGCAAATGGCAAAAAATATGAACCAAAATAGCACTAATTCTAAAGTAGACATTGGACGTATACCTCAGTCTAGTGATTCAGAAAGCCATTTTGACAAAAGGTTTTCCCGCTCCAATGAGATGAGACAAATGGCTCAAATAAAAAGGCACCATAGTTCTGCCGTTACAAACATTTACAAGAAAACAAAAGTCTTGTTCCAGAAGCCATTCTGTGCAGTTAATAACAGTACTAATAACTATAGAAG
>NW_027837871.1:0-267 GCF_054177405.1 Leptonychotes weddellii
GTTAATTTACCTTCGCTGCTCTGGTGAGCTGTCCATTGTCATCCTAGTTCCTGGCTGGGAGGGTTATGGTGACATGTTTGCGAAGATTTATCTAATAATGGATTGTTACGAAGAGATTGGCAGTAACGCTGACAGGTAGGCTTGAGGTAACAAGGACCAAGGTCTTGGTGAGCGTTTGATTTACTTTTTTTTTTATTCTTATGTTAATCCCCATACATTACATCATTAGTTCTAGATGAAGTGTTCCATGATTCATTGTTCGTGCAC
>NW_027837872.1:0-267 GCF_054177405.1 Leptonychotes weddellii
GATGATGACAGCTTTGTAATAGAGCTGGAAGTCTGGAATTGTGATGCCACCAGCTTTGCTTTTCTTTATCAACATTCCTCTGGCTATTTGGGGTCTTTTCTGGTTCCGTACAAATTTTAGGATTATTTGTTCCATTTCTTTGAAAAAAGTGGATGGTATTTTGATGGGGATTGCATTGAATGTGTAGATTGCTCTAGGTAGCATTGACATCTTCACAATATTTGTTCTTCCAATCCATGAGCATGAAATATTTTTCCATTTCTTTGT
>NW_027837873.1:0-267 GCF_054177405.1 Leptonychotes weddellii
TCTGGAACAAGATCTCTCTTCTAACAAGCCTGCCTTACTTGCATTCTGGGAAAAAGGAGGAATTCTTCTTTTTTTTTTTTTTTAAAGATTTTATTTATTTATTTGAGAGAGAGAATGAGAGACAGAGAGCACGAGAGGGAAGAGGGTCAGAGGGAGAAGCAGACTCCCCGCCGAGCAGGGAGCCCGATGCGGGACTCGATCCCGGGACTCCAGGATCATGACCTGAGCCGAAGGCAGTCGCTTAACCAACTGAGCCACCCAGGCGCC
>NW_027837874.1:0-267 GCF_054177405.1 Leptonychotes weddellii
CCATCAGAAAGGATGAATGCCCAACTTTTACATCAACATGGATGGGACTGGAGGAGATTATGCTAAGTGAAATAAGTCAAGCCGAGAAAGTCAATTATCATATGGTTTCACTTATTTGTGGAACTTAAGGAATAGCATGGAGGACATTAGGAGAAGAAAGGGGAAGATGAAGACGGGGGGGAATTGGAGGGACAGATGAACCATGAGACACTATGGACTCTGAGAAACAAACTGAGGGTTTTAGAGGGGAGGGGTGTGGGGGGATGG
>NW_027837875.1:0-267 GCF_054177405.1 Leptonychotes weddellii
CGCCTGGGTGGCTCAGTTGGTTAAGCGACTGCCTTCGGCTCAGGTCATGATCCTGGAGTCCCGGGATCGAGTCCCGCATCGGGCTCCCTGCTCAGCAGGGAGTCTGCTTCTCCCTCTGACCCTCCCCCCTCTCATGCTCTCTGTCTCTCATTCTCTCTCTCTCAAATAAATAAATAAAATCTTTAAAAAAATAAATAAATAAAATAAATTGTGCTAAAGTACATAGAACAAAAACCTTACCGTCTTAACAGTCCAATGGCATCAGTA
>NW_027837876.1:0-267 GCF_054177405.1 Leptonychotes weddellii
AGTTTCTTTTTTTTTTTAAAGATTTTATTTATTTACTTGAGAGAGAGAGAGAGCAAGCTAGAGAGCACGAGGGGGGGTGCGCGCAAGGGCAGGAGGGGCAGGTGGAGAAGCAGACTCCCCGCTGAGCGGGGAGCCTGACTCGGGGCTTGATCCCAGAACCCCGGGATCATGACCTGAGCTGAAGGCAGACACAGCCAACTGAGCCACCCAGGCGCCCCTATTTCAACATTTCTGATACTCAGGATGACTTTCACTGTAAGTGAGGCC
>NW_027837877.1:0-267 GCF_054177405.1 Leptonychotes weddellii
GAAGGAGAGAGTGAGCAAGAGAAAGCACAAGCAGGGTGAAGGGCAGAGGGAGAAGAAGACTCCCTCCTGAGCAGGGAGCCTGATATGGGACTCGATCCCGGAACTCCGGGATCATGACCTGAGCCGAAGGCAGATGCTTAACCAACTGAGCCGCCCAGGCTCTCTAATCTAACAGTTTTATGCATATAATCTAATTTAAACCCCACAACAACAGTTTGAGGGCTGAATCAAGGAAAGAACTAATTGTGAAGGATATTTAAAAGTATA
>NW_027837878.1:0-267 GCF_054177405.1 Leptonychotes weddellii
CACATTTTGTATATCCATTTATCCATCAGGGTTGCTTTCAATTTGAGCTGTTGTGAATAATGCTACTGTGAACATGGGTGTACGAATTTTTTTTTGAGACCCTTACTTTCAATTCTTTTGGATATGTACCACAAAGTGGAATTGCTGGATCCTATGGTAATTCTATTTTTAATTTTTTTTTTGTATTATTTATTTATTTTATTATGTTATGTTAGTCACCATATAATACATCATTAGTTTTTGATGTAGTGTTCCACGATTCATTGT
>NW_027837879.1:0-267 GCF_054177405.1 Leptonychotes weddellii
GAAGACACATTGATAAATGAGAGAGATAGATATATATATATAGAGAGAGAGAGAACCTATTTTGTTTAGTTAGTTATTTACTTCTAGGGGTCTGTTTTCCCACTAGACTGTACATTATATGAAGGCAGAGACCATGTTTGTTTTGTTCCTCTTGTCATATCCTGCTCCTGATACTGTCACTTTAATTAATTAATTAATTAATTAATTAATTAATTTATTTATTTAGAGGCAGAGAGGGGGGAGAGAGAGTCTTTTTTTATTTTTTTA
>NW_027837880.1:0-267 GCF_054177405.1 Leptonychotes weddellii
CAGGACCCTGGGATCATGACCTGAGCCGAAGGCAGACGCTTAACCAACTGAGCCACCCAGGCGCCCCACAAACTGGATTTTTTAAAAAACTATTTGCTATGAAATTTTGGTCCCCATCCAGTTACCAACTATTAGTTATAGAAGAAAAATCTCCTATCTATAATTCTTGCAGGAAAGTTATAACTAACAAACAACAAAACAGAAAGAGAATGACCACTCTATTAACATTTTGGCTTATAAACTCTCATGTGTTTTCTTCCATCCAAA
>NW_027837881.1:0-2261 GCF_054177405.1 Leptonychotes weddellii
GCCCAGGGCCAGGGTCTAGCCTGAGGGAAGCGGGGCGGGGCCAAGGCCTTTGGTGGCCAGAGGTAAGGGTGAGGTAAAGCCAATCTCACTTTAAACCCATCAGAGGGAGGACAGCTGTTTCCTGTTTCCGGAGGCTGCACCCAGGAACCCGAGGAACCTGGTGACTTGGGGAGGTGGGGGCAGCTGGGGGGTGCGGAGGGGTTTGGGGTAGTGCTGCAGCTGTGAGGAAATGGAACCTGTTGCCCAAGCACTTCCCTTTCAGCCTGACGTCTGCTCTCCTCCCCAACAGGAATGGAGTGCAGGGGCAAGAGGCTTTCCGCCCTGGGAACCTAGAGTAAAACCAGTCAGCACAACGAAGATGTGGCCCTGGACTGATGGCGGTGACCTTGGGCTTTGGGAAGGGCAGGCAGGAATCCTTGAGTTGGGATGGCGCCTTCCTTCCTCTGTCCTCCTCTCTTCCCCAAACCCTCCCTCCCAGAGGACAGAAGCCTGCTCCCCCAAATTCTGCGGGGGCCACCTCTCTTGGCCTCCCTCCCTAGGATTTGCTGATAGACGAAAGGACACTAGCTTTTACTGAGCCCCTACTGTGTGCCCTGCCCTGGGCTTGGCCCTGTGTCACCAAATGAAACAAAGAAGACCTATCCTGCCCTGCGGAGGTGTCCACCCGTCAGGTTTAAACAACTGTGAGCATTCTGAGGTCTGAAGGGAAAGCCATCCATCGGGCCGAGCCCAAAATGGCCGAGGCTGTGAAAAGAGCGAGACTTAGGTCTGGAGAAATAGGAACGCAAGGGGGAGCTGAGGCTAAGGAGAGAGAAGTCGCCAAGTAGAGAACTGGTAGGTGGGGACAGTCTTCAAAGTATGTGCACACGCTTTGACTCCCTTGACTCTCACAATAAGAGAAGCCAGCCAGAAAGTATACTTCTTATTTCAGGGAGAAGGAAATTGAGGCACAGCCGGGATGTGAACACCTATGGTGTTTCCATGCTCACGGCCCTTTCGACCCAGACGGAGGAAGAGGTGGTCTGGGTGATGAGGTACTAGAGGTAGAAGGAAGATGAGGGGCGGGGGACCCCTGAACTCCTGACAATTCAGGCTCACTTTCCTTGTAGGCGACCTAGAGAGGCCTTCTTCAGTCACTGCTACGGCTACTAATAGTAATAACAGCTACTATTTATTGTTTTCTACATGCCAGATGCATAAATATTGCACAAGGGATTAATATGTATGACATGCTTTGTAGGCATGATCACTTTTAAAACCTCAAAAGAACCAATAAGATACTCGTATTCTTATTTTTCAGACAACGCCTTGTCTTGAGGTTTGGGGAGGTTAGGAACGTGCCCAAGACCTCACGGAGAGTGGCAGAGCTAAGACCTGAAAGCCCACCCTCAGGACCAGTGTGAGGACACCTTGGCATGATCCAGCCCGGGGATGCTAGCCCCCCAAGGAAGCAAGACCTCTGCTCTGCCGTCTCTTCAATTCCCAGCCTTAAAACCATTTTCGACTAACCCCCTGAGCTTAGGCCTGGGCAGTCAAGGCGAACTGGCCAAATCCTGGGCAGATGCCCCAGAGGAGGGCCACTGTCTCTGCCCCTGCCCTGGACTCCCGTTTTCTCTCTGTGCTGGGAGTTTGGAGCCCGGGAGGCTCCACCAGCCACTCTCTACCAGGGGAAGTAAAGAGAGGAAGTAGGCCTTAGATAGGGGAGGGAGAGGGGGTGGGTGAGCACTGTGGGTGTGAAGGGACAGTTTGGGAGGCCCTGGGGACTTTCCCCTATGCCTGAGCCCCACCCCCAGAAGGGCCAGCCAAGTTACTCAACCACAGGCTGAGCCTCTGCTCCTTTCTGGCCCTTCCCATCTGCGTCCTACTTCTCTTACACCCTCTCTGCCACGCATCCCCTCCCTCTTTGCACTCTTTCCTCATCACTGCCCTCCAAGCCCCCTCACAATTTCAAGTGACACAGGCAGGACTACAAGGGCCACACTCTGACAGGCTTCACTGGAACACAGCTGGACTTAGAAACGACCCCCCCCCCCCCCACCAAGGCTCCATAAAGAAGCCTGGTGGAAATGTGAGCCCTGAATCTCTGTCCTTTGGTGTCTCTTCTGTTTCCAGGCCTCGGCCTGGCACTAGCCATCCCTAAAACTTCCTTTTTTTTTTTTAAATTTTTTTTTTAAAGATTTTATTTATTTATTTGAAGAGAGAGACACAGCGAGAGAGGGAACACAAGCAGGGGGAGTGGCAGAGGGAGAAGCAGGCTTCCC
>NW_027837882.1:0-267 GCF_054177405.1 Leptonychotes weddellii
CCTGCCTTCGGCTCAGGTCATGATCCCAGGGTCCTGGGATCGAGCCCCACATCGGGCTCCCTGCTCAGCAGGGAGCCTGTTTCTCCCTCTCCCTCTACTGTTCCCCCTGCCTGTGCTCTATCACTCTCTGTCAAATAAATAAATAAAATCTTGGAAAAAAAAAAGAAAAAGAAAAACTGATATATTACAAAAAAAAAAACAGAGCCCCTATTTTTTTTTTTTTAAAGATTTTATTTATCTGAGAGAGAGAGAATGAGAGAGAGCACA
>NW_027837883.1:0-267 GCF_054177405.1 Leptonychotes weddellii
CACACACACACAGACACATCACACTTTTTAAAAAACATGACACACAACTACCTTTTTCTCTCCATACGGTGGCAAGTAGTAGAGGCATGGATAGTAAAAATATCAGATATTCCAAAGTAATTTCTTCATTTGTCTAAATATTTTTAGGTTTCCCTCCAACCTATATTTAAAAATGGACACATTTTATAGGAAATCATGTCGAGTGAGCTACTCCTAGAAATTTTGACTCAGAAAATGCTGGAAGACCTTTCAGGTGCCACCTTCTGA
>NW_027837884.1:0-267 GCF_054177405.1 Leptonychotes weddellii
AACATAATTTTGACCAAAGAAGTAACTCACAATTGAAAACATTTTACAAAAGTGTATGTTTATGAAACCAGGCCCAATGACTCTGTTGCATTAGAAACACGAGAATGCTGAGGTTTAGGGGGCCAGGAGCAGTAGTATGGGGAGGGGGCACAAAGAACCTTCTGGAAACAGGGTTCTATCATGTAACCTGGGTGCTGGTGACATAAGTGTGCCCATTTTGTGATAGTTCATCAAACTGTATATTTATGAATTGTGCATTTTTCTGTC
>NW_027837885.1:0-267 GCF_054177405.1 Leptonychotes weddellii
AGTTCATATGGCTCCACATCCATTTCTCTCTGATTAACCTCTCCATTTAGGGACACATGTTCTGGAATGTTGGATGGAATATTGAGGATTTTGCATTACTTCTTATCCTTTTGATCTTTTAGTGCCTGATAGGAAACAGGCTCCATATCGTGTTCCTGTTTCCTGCTTTTAACATTGATTGAATCCCATCATATAAAGCATATATTACATGTGTATTTGAAAAACAACCCACAGTGTTTTTTCCTACCAAAAGCTTTATACATGGCT
>NW_027837886.1:0-267 GCF_054177405.1 Leptonychotes weddellii
CCTACCCCCCTCCCTTCTAAAACCCTGTTTGTTTTCCGGAGTCCATAGTCTCTCATGGTTCATCTCCCCCTCTGATCCCCCCTTCATTTTTCCCTTTCTTCTCCTACTGTCCTCCATGCTATTCCTTATGTTCCACAAATAAGTGAAACCATATGATAATTGACTTTCTCTGCTTGACTTATTTCACTTAGCATAATCTGCTCCAGTTCCATCCATGTTGAAGTAAAAGTTGGGTATTCATCCTTTCTGATGGCTGAGTAATATTCC
>NW_027837887.1:0-267 GCF_054177405.1 Leptonychotes weddellii
GGAGAGTTGATCATGAATAACCTTGTTTAGTGCAAACTTGGTAAGAATTATAAGGGAAACAAAGCTTGCTTTCTTTTTTTTTTTTTTTAAAGATTTTATTTATTTATTTGAGAGAGAGAATGAGAGAGAGAGCATGAGAGGGGGGAGGGTCAGAGGGAGAAGCAGACTCCCTGCTGAGCAGGGAGCCCCTTGCGGGACTTGATCCAGGGACTCCAGGATCATGACCTGAGCCGAAGGCAGTTGCTTAACCAACTGAGCCACCCAGGC
>NW_027837888.1:0-267 GCF_054177405.1 Leptonychotes weddellii
CTCGCGAGTGGGCTGTGCTGGCCGAGCATCGGGAGGCTGCCAACGTGGCAGCAAGGGCTCCGTCCGCACCCACATCTTTTATTAATACCAGCTTCTCACTCGCTTTCCCGTTCTGCCATCTTTGCCTGACTGACCCAACGAGTCACTGTGCTTATTAGACTGGGGGCACCCACACAGCAGTGTGCCACCCCTCCTCGGGACCCCAGCCCGCCCTGCATCCCCCACCTTCCCTTCCTCCTCGGGACCCCAGCCCGCCCTGCATCCCCC
>NW_027837889.1:0-267 GCF_054177405.1 Leptonychotes weddellii
GGAGCCCGATGCAGGGCTCAATCCCAGGACTCTGGGATCATGACCTGAGCCGAAGGCAGACGCTTAATGACTGAGCCACCCAGGCGCCCCTTAAGACTTGTTTTTTAAAGAGCAGTTTTAGGTTTACTACAAAATGGAGAGGAAGGTACAGAGATTTCCTGTATGCCTGCTAATCTGACACATTCAGAACCTCCCCATTATCACCATTAACATCACTCACCAAAACAGCACATTTTTTACCAAGGATTAATTAACCTACATTGACAC
>NW_027837890.1:0-267 GCF_054177405.1 Leptonychotes weddellii
TAGAGTGAGTGATTATACGAAATAGCCTCAAGCCCCTGTGTGTGCTAAAATGTATCTGTATATTCCCCTTTATTATCTGTACAATTTCAAAAAACATCTCTTACATAGTTTTTGAACCATAAGAAAATAGTATAACTCCCGTGTACCCCTTCCCAAAAGAAAGAAACAGGTGTAAGCAGAAATATTCATTAGTATAATTCCTTCAATTTAGTGGCTCCCAAATTCACCAGACTATAAAAATCATTTCAGTTGTTTAAAATACACACA
>NW_027837891.1:0-267 GCF_054177405.1 Leptonychotes weddellii
CTACATTGCCATCTGTCGGCCTTTACACTATTCAACTGTCATGAACCCTAGAGTTTGCTATGCCTTGCTGCTGGCTCTGTGGCTTGGAGGATTTATCCACTCCA
This sequence comes from Leptonychotes weddellii, assembly GCF_054177405.1. Classification (NCBI taxonomy): domain Eukaryota; kingdom Metazoa; phylum Chordata; class Mammalia; order Carnivora; family Phocidae; genus Leptonychotes; species Leptonychotes weddellii. Next base: position 105 of record NW_027837891.1, read on the forward strand.
TTATCCAGGTGGCCCTCATCCTCCGTTTGCCCTTCTGTGGCCCAAACCAACTGGATAACTTCTTCTGTGATGTGCCACAGGTCATCAAGCTAGCCTGCACAGACACTTTTGTGGTGGAGCTTCTGATGGTCTTCAACAGTGGTCTGATGACCCTTCTGTGCTT
>NW_027837892.1:0-13398 GCF_054177405.1 Leptonychotes weddellii
ACACACACACACACACACCACATCTTCTTTATCCATTGATCTGTTGATGGACATCTTAGGTCTTTCCATGGTTTGGCTATTGTGGACACGGCTGCTATAAACATTGGGGTGCACATATCCCTTTGGATCCCTACATTTGTATCTTCGGGGTAAATACCCAGTACTACCCCGTCTTTTAGCCACCTCATGTGGGCCAGCTCCTTCTGGAAACTGTGCTCCTGACCATCCCTGAGTCATGGTTAAACTTGCCAAGCCCTTTGGCCCTTTGGCTTCTCTGCCCCCTTATCCACCTCACCTGCAACTGGACCATTGGCCTCAGTCTGTGTATATTAAGTTATAGAAAATATCAAGTCCCCTTTCAGAAATACCACCTGTGATGCTCCCTCTCCATCTCTCCCAGAGGCCTTGCCATTCAGGGCCTCCCAGATGGTCTCCATGGTGCTTTACTTAAGTAGGAGATATCTCGACATTCTGTGAGGTATGGGCTACTGTTGACTTATCCAGAATGCACTTTTCCCTTCTTTTGTACATGGTGAAGTTTTATTCATTTTGTACAGTTGTGTTCAAGTGTCAGATTCCCTGAAACTCCCCCATACCTCTTTCTTCCCTCCTCCATGTGGAATTAATTTCTTCTTCCCCCGTTCTTCCTCTTCCTCATACTTCCTCTGAAGTATGAACACTCCACCATTCATACGTCATTCCAAACCTTACCACATGTATTCTACTTGACTATGTCTATGCATCCTCCTCGCTAGGTTTTGAGAGCCATGAATAGAATAGTATTCATCTTTTAAAAATTTTAACGTGACACGTGACACGCAACAAGTGCTTGACATAATAATACAGAATACGAGAAATAAGTGTTTAATCAATTTCGGACTCTTTTAGGATATATAAATATTCAATAGGCTTCTCCCAATTTCCTTATGAATCCTGAAGTAATTGTTTTCTTCATTTGAGCATCTGCTCCTTGTCTTTTCCAGCTTCTGGTGGCTGCTGATGTTCTTTGGCCTGTGGTTGCTCCCCTCCAGTATCTACGATCACTTTGTCTTTGTACCATCCATTTTGGCTTTTGTTTGCAGTACCAATTGATTAAAAATATTCTAATTTATGCATTCCACACTTAAATATTTATTCACCTTCAGAGGGCCATTACACTTACTCCTCTGTGAAACCAATTTACCTTGATATGAGACTTTACCAAACCTGAAACTGTAGTAAGACACCATTGTCCTGTAGATCTGGGCCTTTAGGTGAGAATTTGGAATTCTATCTGTCAGGATTGCTTCTTTTAACTTATTGGCGATCTGTCGAAACAAAACCTTATCTTTTTTTTTTTTTTTTCCTTTCTCTGGATGTTTTGTTTTGTCTGAGTAGATCTGAATTGGAGGTATTTTCCCTACCTTTTCCCTGGAAGCTGGAGACAGAATTGCCCATCGCCTTCGTGATTTTAAGTGTTATGCCCGGTGAGGTGTCTGCCGCCTAGTATTGCCTGTGTCTGTTTCCTATTCCTATAGCCTTGAGCATCTTAGGACTTTTGTAGAGGGTGCTGGTATTTTACTAAATCGCATGTCTTATATTTATGAGAAACTCAAGGGCTTTGAGGATTTTCTTTTTTGGTATCTAATCTTCTAACTGCTCTCTGAGGTAGGCAGTGTGAAGTGTTATCTCCATTTTGCAGATGTTATAACAGAGGTATAGGACAACTTGATGTAGGCCTCGCGGCAAATCAAGGGCCAAGTGCAAAACGGCTCCCCAACTTTTAGCCTCTACTTTTCTCACCTGGATGCCAGATGACTTAATTTTAATTTTTTACCACCTGTGCCCATTTGGGTTTTGCTTGAAATGTTGGCAGCCCTCCTCGAGTAGCTAGAGCTCCAATTTTCATGTGAAATTTTCTGGCTTTTGTGTCCCTTCTCATTGGTTACATACACACCGATACTCATGTGTGTGCACGTAATTAAATTACATACTTTCTTTCAGAAGAATTTACATACAAAATCGGGTTCTGCGAAGGGGTTGCTTGGTCTGGGAAGGAAGGGATGCTTGGAGCATTCGTAGTCTGTCTGATACTTTTTGGCCGTCTTTCTCGTCAACTGAGTATGCCTCACTGGCATCAGCTATAACCCTGAAAACATTTCAAAACATAACTCGTGACAATAGGAAATGTATGAAAGTAACAGTAGGTCCTAACAGCAACAAATGTTTCCTATTTAGGTAATTCTTCATGCAAATGACAGGATCCCCAGAGTGGGCTAAGACTGTAACTTTCATAGACTTTTCCTCAAAGGTTAAGCTTTTTCTTTTTTTCACTTAAAGGAGAGTTAATACATTTTTTTTTTTTTAATTTAAAATGCTACTGCAAATGTAAGTTCTTGATGAGATTTGCCTGAGACTTTAAAGGGAATGTCTTGAGGGGCTCTGTGTGTGCCGTGGAGGGTGTGTGTGGCAAGGCTCCTTTCTTCTGTATGACTGAATTTGGAATTGGTCTTTCACCAAGTGGCATTAATTATACCATTGCTCCTGGATCACTAAGAGCTGCCTGGCAGGGAAATATCCCCACAGTTTCTGGAGTCTCTGAGGCACGGTTTCAATTTCTGGCTGTGGAATGATGGTGAGGCAGGCTCCGACCAGCTGCCTTCGGGATCAGCCTTGAGACCCCTCATTTTCCTGAAGCCCCGAGAGGGGATTGGAGCACCTAGTGGGGGATGCGCAGCTTCTGCCACCCCCCCACTCTGTCCGCCTTTCCTCTGACCCACCGCACTTCTGAGCACCACCCAACTGCACCGTTTTTGCCCTGAAACCATGTGGAGCGGCTGGGATGGAGGCCACCCAGGGCTTCTGTGAGCGGCTGTGGCTGCAGGTCTTCTACTAGCCAGAGCAAAGAAGGTTCTCGCTTATCGGCGCTGAACATGGGTGGCCGAGATCCCTCAGGATAATACAGTTTCTCACTGTCTGGGGGTGGGAGCTTATTGTCCGCCTTTCCAGCTTTGTTGTTTGAAGCTGGTTTGTAAGGCTTCCGGCTTTTGCTGACTCACAGACACACACAGAAGACTCCGTCCCTCCCACCCTTTCTCATCCCCATTTAATGGCTTTTCAAAATGACTAAGAAGATAACCAATCTTCCTCCTAGGGGGTAATGGGCTGAAGTCATAACTAGGAGGAATTGTTCACACAGGTCCTCCAAGTCTCAAAATCCTCATCTTCCTCTTGAGCTGCTAACTATTTCCTCTTCTGTTCCTGTCCCCCCTCTTGTAAACGTTCCGGGCTGAGCCACGAAGCCTAAATGTGGCTGGCCTGTGATTTCAGGGGCCCTAACTCCTGTTGGACGTACTTTTGCAGATGAACAAGTTAGAGGATGGTATTCCTGTTTCCCTGACAGAAAATTGCCATTCCTAATGAACATTTTGTGAAGAAGCCTCTTTCGCCTCCCTCTCTCCCTTGTGCTGAACTGTAGTGAACATGAATGAAGAACTTGATTCCTGGTGCGTGCACCTGGGTGCTTTGTGGAGTCTCTCTTAGCAACCCGCCGTGAGAGCGGGCCAGCAGTTGATGGATTTCTAAAGCAGAAGATTAAGCTTCTTCACAATAGAAGCTTATATATAGTTTTAGAAACTGCATGGATAGGAGTGCTGTAATTTTGCAAGATTTGGCAGGCATCCGTGAACCCAGTAGCCACAGTGACTGAACCTGAAAAACGTAGAAAGTCAGCTTTCCTTCTTAATTACTTTTAAACCATGTTAGCACATTCTCAGGGTCAGTTTCAAGACTTCATTCCAGTGATACTTTCTTTTCTTGCAGTGAAGTCATGGTCTTAGGCTGTTTTCCTGCATTAAAGAAGACTTTTTTATTAATTGAGGAAGAAGTGGAAGAACAGCACTGTTAACTTGGGAGCATGTGCAAACTTCTTATAATTATCACTATGTACCGGTTGTGTGCTTGGAAAATACTAATCCTATTAGATCCTCTCTTTTGTGTGGGATCTTGCCCGAGTAGATAAGTCCCTGAGCTGGTAACATGGGTACCTTTCTCAGTGATAGTTTAGACTAATAATAACATATAAAAATAGGCTCACTCCTCCATTTTATTGTCATCAGTTCATGAAAATACTGCCAAAGGGCTGGAAAACAAAATTTTCTCATGCTTTGCAACACAGGTCCCCAGGGAGCCTGGGCCTCATTTGTCCTGAGTAAATTTTAAGAGGGACTCTGTCCTTTAGCTGCCCATCAGTATCCAGGCTTTCTTAAAGCAAGCTGCAGCCCAATACAGACACTGCCAGTTTCTAGGCAATGGAAGGTTCTGGAAAGCGGATCATTGTCCCCCTCTGGTAGATATGATGTAAGTTTTGGATGGGGCTCGTGTGTGTGTGTGGTGTGTTTGTGTTTGACATGTACATGGATAGCTCATAGCACAAAATTCGTGAAACCTTTCCGTTTCCCTAAGGCTTGTCTCCAGGCCTGTGCCTTGGGTGCAGATTATAATAAACAGAGGCAGGCTCTGTCTGGAAACGATGGACTTCTCTGCCTGAGTTAGAACTCTTGTTCTAGGCCTCAGGGGATAAAGACAGAGAGTTGTTTTCTAGCTCGCCCTGGAGCCCCTGAGCCTTTGCAGATCGACACAGCTGCTTTTCTCTGTGTGCAGAATCTCGCCGCCAGCCTCCCACGGTGTGGAGAGAAGTGGGAGGAGGGAGGTCTTTCAGTCAATCTCTACTAAATGTCAGGCACTGTGCTGGGTGCTCTACATGCATTTCATCATTTCATGGAATCTATACCACGGCTTTGAAAAGTAAGTATTTTGTAAGTGAGGCAATGTCGAGCTTCGGAGCTCAGACCTTAGAGCCAGTCCGCCAGGATTTAATTATAAATTTGCTGCTCTTAGACTGTGTGACTTCCCCATGCCTCAGTTTCCCCATTATAAAGTGAGTATAATACAGGACCAACATCAATTGCTTGTAGTTGAGATTAAATAAGGAATTGTAAAGTGCTTAGAAGAGTTCCTCCCTTATAGCACTAGATAAATGTTTTGTAAATAAGGGGATAGAAATAGAGGTTAATGTGCCCAGTTTGTAGAAGGAAGTAGCTGGGTTAGGGTCAGAACTTGGGTCTGTTGGCTTGAAAGAAGTGATCTTTCCACCTCTCCGCTCACCAAATTTCCTTTTTCTTCTTCCTAGTTCTGTTCGAGTTGGTATCCTGACTCAGTTCTCTAAATTCCTCTTCACCTTGCCGGGTCAGGGGTGGGTTTGGTCCCTATATCAGTCTGGTTTTCCCATGTATTTGGCCTTGTAGAGACATCGTAGGGCCCATGACCTAGAGCTTAAATGTTAAAGGTGGTCCATGGAGGCAGGTGTTAACAGCTCTTTTCTCCAAAAAACTTTGGCGTTGAACTGACCATTTTAGTTGCATTTTCTTAGCTTTTGGAATGGATTCAACAATCGTGTGTTGTTTTCTGTGTCGGTTCTTTTCCTCCCTCCAACATGGAAGCATCCTGTGAGGAGATTTTGTGTTATACACTTCCCATTGTACTTCAAGCATTTCACTTTCCGCTGAGCACATAGATAGCAGCTCAGGGGTATTTGAATTGAGGAAGGAGAGCACCACATCTAACAGCCTTTTCCTGTTTCTAAACATAAAATACCATAGGACAGCATTTTTCCTTTTTATGGTGGCAGGTTCAAGAGTTCATAGTCCAAATTTTGGGATCTTTGACATGTCCTTTGCTTCCTCTGGCAGCTCCTTCTGCAGTTTCCGTTGTAAGCTTGTGTCCCTTTCTCATAGGTCTGCAAATGTCGTGGAGTTGGCTTGAACCTGTGTATCTCATGCCAGGTCTCCTTCTTTTACACTCTCTTAAGAAATGCTGCTAAGGATGTAGAACATATTTACAAAGTCCTTAGGTGTGGCGATTAGGAACATAACATTTGGTCTCCAGAAATGAAAATATAGAAGGGATTTGATTACTTTTGCCTCAGTCCCACCTAACTCACCTACCCATGTCCAGTTTACTTTGGACAGCAGTTTTCAATAATGTTAACATTTATGTAAACTGCAGTGGGTTTTTTTTTTTTTTTTTGACTGAGGATACAGGGTCTTTAAGGCAAGACAACACTATTAATAGCATGTGGATGTGTGTGGTTTATTTTTGTTTTCAAAATGGAAACGTTTCTTTGGGGTTTTGGCATGCTCTTTGATATGTTGAAAGATGAGAAAGCATCATTTGGGAAACTCAGCACTCATACCATATTAGGAAATTTACCGTGCCTCAGATTTCACATTTAATGTTTTAATTGCCTGGTTTGGTAATAGAAAAATTTCAAGCTTCTCTCTTTCATTTAAAGTTACCACCACATTTCTCCTCTCTCTGCAGCAGGGGGCTGTTGCCAGCTTCTGCGTCCGGCTCCCGGCCCCAGCGTGGGCTGAGGGGTGGCCCTGAGAAAGCAGTTTGTCACATGTCATCTTGAATGACTGTGTTGACTTCTGACACATGCAGTTGTTTCCTGGGGTGCTTGTAAAAATGTTAAAGGTGCCACAAAACCTGAGTTGTATTTTTGAAACTCAGAGGCTCTGTTGGAACAGAGGGTGCTATTCTGAACGTTATAGAAAGTACATAAGAAATCAAAGAGAACGTTGCCATCTTGGTCTGGGGGCAGTATTTAAGACGTACACCCATACGTGATAGGTGACAGACACACCTGATGGGAGACAGACACACAGATGGAGATGGCATGGCAGAGTGGCAAAAGAACAGAAGTTGAGTAGTTCATGGAGTTCAAGCCTTCTGGAAAAATCAAGACCTGAAATAAAGTTGACATTTACTCTTCTTATAAACACCTTCTTATGGAAGAAACAGTGGTGAAAGGATTTCTAAGAGTCATTTCTTGCGGACAATAAAGTGTGGAGGGAACAAGCCTGTACATCATCTTTGTGCTACACATAGCCACAAGGTTTAGAAGAGAAATGTGCTCTTCTCTGGGGGAATTGAAGCTCCATTACTAGGCAGCTGAGAGTGGGGATTATGCTCACTTTTCATGGACCACTCTCTCTAAATAGAATTCCAATTAAAATGTCTATTTTGTATTTCAATATCCAAATATAATTTTTAATTATAGAGTAATCCATGCTTAGTGTAGAAAATTTGGAAAATACAGGAAGACCTCCAGAAGAAAATAAAAATAACCTATAATTATATAAACCAGAGAGAATTTGGATATATTTTTTTAGTATTTATTTCCATGGGCTTATGTCTGTATGCATTTTTATGTAAGTAGGATCTCACTGTATATGCACTTTGAATTCTAATTTTCTTTCTGTAATAATAAATATGGTGTTTAATGGTCCTCTTGTAATTCTTGATAAGTTTATCCCAGAATTTCCCCATGGCTTTTCCACTGGGCTAATTGTGGTCGTGGTGGTTTATTATGTCAGGTTAAGCAATACCAGGAAGAACGTGGGGAACCAAGTGCTCAGCAAAATGTTGTCGATTGATCTCACTGGTGGTAATTTGTCTGTTTTGTCTCTATTTCCTTTTGCTTTTCCGTTTCTTCTATCATATTGTTCGTTTTCTTATTCAGGATTGAGGATCACTTGGTATCCTCATTGTGGAAGTCATGTTCCCTGCGTGCCTCCCTCTCTCTCAAGCGTGATCCCATGCCCTCCTCATGTCGTATCCTGTTCAACTACCACAGAATCTTGAAGTCTTCAGAGCTGGAGCAGTTCCTTAATTTTTTCTGTCATTTCTCATTGGAAGTTTTTGTTCTCTTGGTAGCCTAATTAGTGCTATTTTCTAATTCTTAATATGCTCCTTATATGTTTCCTTCTTTGCCAGATTGCCACATTTTATAACCCAGACTTGGCTCTCCTCTTTGTGGGAGGACCTCCCCACATTTTAGAAAGGGGTCATGGCCTATATATATGCAGATTTTAGAGATCAATCACTGAACAGTGAAATGTGGGCCCTTGATGCACGGGGAGATCAGGAGGGGAGAGATGGGCGTGAGCCCGTTTGTTTGTTTTTAATATATTTTCCGAGGCACCTGGGTGGCTCAGTCGTTAAGCGTCTGCCTTCGGCTCAGGTCATGATCCCAGGGTCCTGGGATCAAGCCCCACGTCAGGCTCCCTGCTCAGTGGGAAGCCTGCTTCTCTCTCTCCCTCTGCCCCTGCTTTGTGTTCCCTCTCTCGCTGTGTCTCTGTGAAATAAAATCTTTAATATATATGTATATATTTTTTTTCTTAAAGTTTAGAATCATAGTAAAGTATTGGTATAGAGCTAATGTTAATAAAAAAGTTATAAAACAAAATGTAGCTCAGGAGCTTTTCATTATGGATTAGGTTCACCAATAAGAGCACACTGCAAGGTCAAGCAAAGAAGCTTGGTGAAAATGTACGTGTTTCTAGAGCACATACAGGCAGGCGGCGAGGTCAGGCTGGCCAGTGTAGCTGGACTTTTGTCTAATAGAGCTGCTTTTTTCTACGTAAGGAAAACACTTGCCTCTTAGTCCTTGTACATTTTTCTCGTAACTAACTCCCTTTAGAGAATACTTCTTTAATTTTTCCTTCCCTATCTTTCCAAAAAGAGAGATGGTAGATTATCCCAAAGAGCTGGTGGGAAGGAACCAAGAGCGGAAGGTGGAGGAAAAGAGCTCCACCTAACTTATAGGGTCCTTATAGTCCCTGGAGAGCTCTGAACTTGCCTGGTCCCCTTCAGCGTCCCTCAGGTGGCCTCATTGTTTCTCTTACCTGGGTAGAAAGAGTATGTGACTCTCCTGCCTGCCTTGCAGTCTCGTTGCCATGGAAACTTCCATTCCACACACCCGATTCACACATCACGCTTGGCTAAGTCCAGACAGAGGTCACAGACTGGCATTTGCCCTTTGTTTCCCCTTCTTGTGTTTTCCGGGCACTTAAAAATGGATACGGAGAGATGAGAGGGTGGGCGGTGTCATGTGTGAGAAAGCTTTGTTGGCAGGGGTAGAAATTTGGGAGTTTCCCAAGTAATACCTGTAAAGGGGAGAGCAGGGCAAATGGAAAAGTCTGTATAGTTTGAAGCTTCTCATGCAAGGAAAGGCTTTGATTCAAGGATATGTCTGAGGGTAATTTTCTGGATTTTCAGGTGAGATGGGAAATGAGTAGAACAAATTCGGGAAGCCCTTGCTCCTTATTGAGTTTTCTGTACCATTTTCACCGAATTACCCAATACTCTGAGGTCCATGGGATACATGTTAAGACTGTAATCTGGGTGTAGGCCAGCCATCAATTATAGGTGTGTATTAACAATCAAGTCCTCTGATGATGCTGCTTATACTGTGGCTTGACTTTTATATAAAGGACAGTAGTTTAGAAAGCACCAATAATTTTGTGGAAAGTATCATTAAGGGTCAATACACATGCTGGAATATATTTCTGTTTCCCCTCTGATTTCTTTCTTCCTCTTGTATGAGAACTCCTTTAATACATAACCTGGGGGAAAGGACCTTGCAGGAGAGATTAACTCTTCCTTCCCAGACAGAATTTCTCAGCCATAGATTGAGAAATTTTCTTTTGATTCCTGTTTATGAGGCCAAGTTTTTGAAATTAAAAAGGAAAAGACGTTCACCTTGACATGATACTCCATTTTCCTAAAATGTGAGGTTTCAAACCTATATGTGGCAGGAGTCAGGTGTCACCCACGTATTGGCAATGGACTTAGCTAGTCAGTGGCTGCTCAGCCTTACCCCTGCTAGCTCTTCTGTTTCCTCCAAATTTGCTAATTTTCCTATTTAGGTGACCTCAGTTTACAAAGTGTGCCCTCATAGCAGTCCAAGAGGCCTAGTTTGGAATCCACCAGACCCGAGTAAAAAATCTCCTCTCCCTTGTATTCTTGGACATGTATATTTTTTAAGTTTTTATTTAAGTTCCAGTTAGTGAACAGTGTAATATTAGTTTCAGGTGTACAATTTAGTGACTCATCACTTCCATACATCACCCGGTCCTCACCTGGACAAGTGCCCTCCTTAATCTCTGTCACCTGTTTCACCCATCCCTCCACCCACCTCCCCTCTGGTGACCATCAGTGTGTTCTCTAGAGTTGAGTCTATTTCTTGGTTTTCCCCCTCTCTTTCTTCCCCCCTTTGTTTTGTTTCTTTTATGCCACATATGAGTAAAATCATATGGTATTTGACTTATTTCGCTTAACATTATACTCTCTAGCTCCATCCAAGTCATTGAGAATGGTATGGTTTCATTTTTTTTATGGCTGAGTAATTTTCCATTGTGTGTATATAGGCATATACACACTCACCACTTCTTTATCCATTTATTGATCGATGGACATTTGGGCTGTTTCTGTAATTTAGCTGTTATTGATAATGCTGCTATAAACATTGGGGTGCATGTATCCTCTTGAGTTAGTATTTTTGTATTCTTTGGGTAAATAGCTAGTAGTGCAATTGCTGAATCATAGGGGAGTTCTATTTGTAACTTTCTGAGGAATCTCCATACTGTTTTCCAGAGTGACTGTGCTAGTCTCATTCCCACCCAACAGTGAGAGAAAGTTCCCCTTTCTCTTGGATGTATTTTATTAAACTCAGTTTCCTCATCTGCGAAATGGTGTTAATATAAGGTTGCTGTTAAAAATACTGTAATTTAAAAAGTGCGTTGCATAGTGTCTGCTACATTATGTCTTTTATCACCTTGCTAGATAATTTTAGAAATAACATGATAGCATCTGAAAGCATCTTCTTTGCCATCAGTACTACTGAATTTGTTGTTGCTGACTTAGGCTTGGACGAGGATAGACACTAGCTAAGAATATGAATGGTGGATTAAAAGAAATAGATAATTCTTTCCAAAAACAGAGTGTGTGCGCACGCTCTCCCTCTTTCTCATTCGTGTGTGCACTCTCAGTCTAGTTTTGGAATCTCACTGCAGGTTCGAGCAGCAAAAGGAAGAGATTGTACAATTAACAGAAGACAAAAGGCTGTCATAGGGACCCTCTTGTTTCAAGAAGGGTGATGCTCCATCTCCATTTCTGGGCAGTCATGGGGGGTGTGAGAGAATTTCCTTTTCCGTGATCCAAGAGCCATTCTAATCTACCTGCCCCCTCTCTTGAATCTCACCTCCTTTATTGACCCTTCTTTTCTTGTCAGATTGTCTTTTTTTTAATTATTGTGGTAAAATATACATAACATAAAATACATCATTGTAACCATTTTTAAGTGTATAATTCAGAGCATTAAGTGCTTTCATATTGTTGTACAACCATCACCACTGTCCATCTCCACAACATTGTCATCTTCCCAAACTGAAACTTCCACCTCTTAAACAAGAACTTCCTATTCTCTGCTCCCCCCCACCCCCCATAAGCCATGGATGGCGTCCACCGTTCTGCTTTGTGTCTCCGTGAATTCCAGACAGATGCTTCGTATTAGTGGAATCATGCAGTCATTGACCTGTTGTGACGGGCTTATTTCACTCAGCGAAGTGCCTTCAGGGTTCATCCATGTTGTAGCAGGTGCTAGAGGTTCATCCTTTTTAAGGCTGAGTAACATTCCATCATATGCTGCTACCACATTTTGCTTACCCATTCATCTGTCAGTGGGCATTTGGGTTGTTTCCACTGTTGGCTCTGGTGCATAATGCCATTACATTGATGTGCGACCATTTGGGCACGTTTTCTCCTTTTATTTTGGTCAGAGGTGGTGAGATGTTCTATCGCGTCAGGGTCCCCATTGTGGATTCTTCAGTATCCATAGAATTGCTCATGCCGTGCATTTTCTTCTGGTCTTATTGTAGTAAAAACACACCATAGAATTTGTCATTTTGATCATTTTTAAGCATACAGTTCAGTGATATGAAGTATTATTTATATTGTTGTGCAACAGATTTTTCAACTTTTGCATTTTGTAAAACTGAAACTCTGTACCCATTGAACAATGACCTCCTTATCCCCTCCCCTGAGCCTGGCCATCGCCATTCTACTTTCTGTATTTATGGGTTTGACTACTTTGGATACCTCGTATACATGGAATCATTTAGTATTTGCTCTTTTGAGATTGTCTTATTTCACTTGCCCAAATGTTCTCCAGCTGTATCCATTTTGCAGCATATGGTAGGTTTTCCTTTTAGAATAATTTTCTACTGTATGTATCGACCACATTTTGTTTATCCATTCATCTGCAGACGGACATTTGGGCTGCTTCCACCTCTTGGCTATTGGAAATCATGCTGTAATGAACACGAACATGGGTGCGCATATATATCTTAGAAATTTCAGGGTTTTTTCCCCCCTTTGGGTGTATATTGAAAAGTGGGATTGCTGGATCATATGGTCATTCTATTTTTAATTTTTAGGGAATCTCCATGCTATTTTCCATAGTGGTTGTAGCATTTCACATTCCCAACAACTCTGCCCAAGAGGATTCCAGTTTCACCGTATCCTCACTAACTCTTGTTTTCTTATAGGGCTCATCCTGATATGTGTGAGGTGATATTGGGGTTTTGATTGGCAGTGAATCTTCTTAAAACAGTCTTAAAGAAGGTAGTAAAAGCCCACAGTTGGACTGAGAAAATAGGTAGATTTGGGATAAAGAGCGGCCTCCCAGACGAGCTGCTTCATCTCCCTGTGACAGTTCCTCGCAGTCTGTCTGCTTTGTCTTCTGCACGGCTAAGTCTCCACCAAAGGACCGAAGGTTGAGCTTGGTCTCCGTGGTGTGGCCTAGCCCAAAGACAGTCTGTCGCCCGCTCATTCTTTCTGAGTCCTGGGTGATTAGTAAGCATGTTCTCAGCAGCAAATGACTCAGAATGAAATGTAGCTCCAGATAGAAGTCATTTCAAAACCCAACTATGCATCATTGCTTTTTAACCATTCCTACTGACTATTTCTATGTTGGTTTAAAAATATTACTGCTGGGCGTGCCTGGCTGGCTCAGGCGGTGGAGCATGTGACTCTTGATCTTGGGGTCGTGAGTTTGAGCCCCACATTGGGTGGAGAGATTACTTACAAATAAAAATCTTTAAAAGAAATAGAAGAAAATAAAAAGATCACTGCTGATCTTAAGTCAACATTCATTCATTCATTCAACAGTATTAATGGAATATACAGAACCATACTGTCCACCAGAAACGTAATACAAGCCACATATGTGATTTTAAGTGTTCTAGTAGCCATGTTAAAAAAAAAAAAATGAAGCAAACAGGTAAAATTAGCAGTACATATTATTCAACGTGATAGATCCAAAATGTTACTTCAGTATGTAATGAATATAAAAATGGATGCGACAGTCTTTGTAATGTACTGTGCATTTAAAATTACAGCACTTCTCAGTTTGGTTTGGCCACATGTCAAGTGCTCAAGAGCCACAGGCATCTAGGAGTCACCCCATTAGATGGTGGACCCATCTTAATAGATGGTGGTCCAGACATGGTCAAG
>NW_027837893.1:0-2261 GCF_054177405.1 Leptonychotes weddellii
TGTTAATTAAACTGGAATTAAAATAAAAACTTAAATAAAGGGGTACCTGGGTGACTCAGTCGGTTAAGCATCTGCCTTCAGCTCAGGTCATGATCCCAGGGTCCTGGGATCGAGCCCTGCATCAGACTCCCTGCTTGGTGGGGAGCCTGCTTCTCCCTCTCCCTCTGCCTGCCACTCCCCCTGCTTGTGCTCTCTCTCTGTCAAATAAATAAATAAAATCTTAAAGAAAACTTAAAAAAATATACCTGAGGGGCGCCTGGGTGGCTCAGTTGGTTAAGCGACTGCCTTCGGCTCAGGTCATGATCCTGGAGTCCCGGGATCGAGTCCTGCATCGGGCTCCCTGCTCAGCGGGGAGTCTGCTTCTCCCTCTGACCCTCCCCTCTCTCATGCTCTCTCTATCTCATTCTCTCTCTCAAATAAATAAATAAAATCTTTAAAATATATATATATATATACCTGAAATCTGTGCATTTCACTGAATGTAAATTTGATCTCAAAAGATAAAAATCTATACACAAATACTGAACTTCAGTTAGCTCTCTGCATGGTGAACTATTTAGAGGGGGATAGTGCTGACAATACAATACAACTTGCTTGGAATGCATAAAAAAATAAGATGGTTAGATAAGGTGGATAGAGGGAGGGATGGAGGGATGGATGGATGATGGCTAGGTGGATGGATGATGGATGGGTGGGTGGATGGATGATGGATAGATGGGTGGATGGATGGATGATGGGTGGATGGATGGATGGATGAATGGATGTGTGATAAAGCAAATATGGCAAAATGTGAATGTAGAATCTAGGTAGTGGGTTTTAAAGAATTCACAGCAACATTCTTTCAACTTCGCTGTTATGTTTGAAATTTTTCATAATAAGATGTTGGAAAACAGTGCCTTGGGATGTACGCTTAAATTTGTGCCGTTAATGTACCTAAATTCTAATTCCTTAAAAAAAGACAAAGTAAGAGTCTATATGGTTCTCAGGTCAGATTTACCTCTGACCTAGCTGTGCCTTTTCTCCCTCTGAAACTGCTTTCTCTCCCATCAGCTTGGGGTGGTGATGTATCGAGGCAAGTTTACGGGAACAAGCTCTAGCATCAGACACAGAGGGTTCGAATCACAGCTCCACCATTTCTCAGGTGTGCAGCCTTGGACAATGACCTCTCTTCCCGTGCATCTCGAGAAGACAATGTCAGCAGCTACCCTGAAGCGACATTGCTAACTGAGGCTGAGATGCGATGCTTCCTATCCCTGTAACAAAGCCAGTGACAGCAAGAGGTGACAAGAAGCATGCTTCTCTGGGAGCATGAATAAGACAGACACCTTCTGCAGTCGTCCTGCATTGGTAGACTTCAGAAAAGCCAGGCGAGAGGAAAGGAATGGATTCTCCCTCAGCTCTCAGAAGGAACCAACCCTGCCAATACACTGATCTTGATCATGGACTTCCAGCCTCGGGAACTGGGATACAGTATATTTCCTTGTTGAAGCCACTCAGTTGGTGGGCTTTGTTACAGTAGCCCCACGAAATGAATACACCTATAAACAGTAACAAAGAAGCCAGCAGCAGAGCGGGAGGGCAGCGAGCAATGATTCTATTCACACTGACAGATTTTCTTCGTGGCTGAATAATATTCCACTGAATACATTGACACCGTCTTCTTTATCCATGCGTCTATCAGTGCAACGACGTGGATGGAGCTAGAGAGTACAATGCTAAGCGAGAGAAATCGGAGAAAGACAAATACCAGATGATTTCTCTCGTATGTGGAATTTAAGAAACAAAACAAACAAGCGAAGGGGAAAAGAGAGAGAGAGACAAACCAAGAAAGAGACTCCGAACTCTAGACAACAATCTGATGGTTACCAGAGGGCAGGGGAGGGGATGGGGGAAACAGGTGATGGGGATGAAGGAGGGCACTTGTCATGATGAGCACCGAGTGATGTACGAAAGTGCTCAATCACTATATTGTACACCTGACACTAATATAATGCTGTATGTTAACTACTGGAATTAAAATAAAGTAAAATAAAATAATGAAAAAAAAAAAACACTTGACGGGTTTTTTCCAGGTACTGTACCAGATATGAAGATAGCCTCTGCCCTAGGGGGTTTGGGAGGGACTGAAGGAGGCAAGCAATAAGGAATAGCATGCATGATATCTGTGACTTCAGGTGACCTACGAGGTGGGGATTTAATCTAGCCTGGGGTTTGCTGAACCCGGGGGTTGGGGTGGAGACCTGAAGAGTGAGTAATATCAG
>NW_027837894.1:0-267 GCF_054177405.1 Leptonychotes weddellii
ATCCCAGGACCCAGGGATCATGACCCGAGCCGAAGGCAGACGCTTAACGACTCAGCCACCCAGGCACTCACTCCTATAGTACTGTTTAAAACATTCTTAGATCATAGTTCCCTCAACTGTCAAATGAGGACTAAAACTAAATTGTCCCTTGGCTTCCTGCGAAGATACCATGAATACATTCCAAATGGAACAAATGTATCTAATCTATAAAGTTTTCGAAAAGATATGGGTATGTTTTCTTTAATCTCACATAAATTATAGAGTAAA
>NW_027837895.1:0-267 GCF_054177405.1 Leptonychotes weddellii
GCCCCTCCCTGTTCATGCTCTCTCTATCTCTGTCTCTCTCCCTCAAGTAAATAAATAAATAAAATCTTAAAAAAAAAAAAAAATTCTACCAGACTTTTAAGTCTCTACAAAATACTACTTCCTCTTTTAATTCCTGTCTTTGCCCAGTCATAATTTCATTTGTTTTTTTTTTTTAAATTCTGCTTTGCCATAGATCTCTGTGAAACCTCTATCATGGCACTCCTACACAACATTGTGTGGATTTTCAAAAAATGTCTTCCGCATGCA
>NW_027837896.1:0-267 GCF_054177405.1 Leptonychotes weddellii
CGTTGACTGACGGGCAATAGATAAAGTAGTTAATTGGTCAATATCTAATATTGAGCACCATAAATGGTCTGATATTAAAACTTGAGCTAAATCTGTTGAGCTGCGTTCACTGATAATGATACTAGCCTCTTGCATCAACTGACTGCTTCTTGCAATCGCTTGCTTAGCCTTTGGATAACGCTCAGTAATACGGGGCAACAATACAGTGCGTAACCAAGCTCTATCATTGATATCATCACGTGGTATCTGTTGCAGCTGCCCATTACC
>NW_027837897.1:0-267 GCF_054177405.1 Leptonychotes weddellii
GGGGGATCTATTTTACTTATATTTGACTTTCTTCCTTAAAAAATTATCACAGTTGCATGTCTTTTCTCCAAAAGTAAAATGCTTCACACTGCACTTTAAACAGGACAGGGGCTTTCTTTTCTGAACAAAAATGAGGCTGTGACACCCACGTGGATGGGGAGAGGATACAGGCCACTTCTGCAGGAATCTCCTTACAAACAGATGTCAAGGTCAGGTAACCTGAGCAGCCCAGCAACCCAAGACAGGCCATGTGTGTGAGGGAAACCC
>NW_027837898.1:0-267 GCF_054177405.1 Leptonychotes weddellii
AAGACTAAACAAACTCACACCCCCATTACACTAGGACGTTACTGGACTTGAAACACAACACAACACACACACACACACACACACACACACACACACACACACACCCTCCCTTGCTTTCGAGCTGTGAGTTGTCACTGCCGTGGTGTCTCATGCGGGGCCCGGAATATTCCACATTCTTGTGGTGAGGGATGAGGCCACCGGGGCCCTTGAAAAAGGAGCTCTTCTCTTCCCAGGATGGGCCAAGACGTCCACAGTTAAGAGGGCTCC
>NW_027837899.1:0-267 GCF_054177405.1 Leptonychotes weddellii
CGAGCAGGGAGCCCGACGTGGGGCCCGATCCCAGGACCCTGGGATCATGACCTGAGCCGAAGGCAGATGCTTAACGACTGAGCCACCCAGGCGCCCCAACAGTCATTTTTAATAGCTGGCTTTTAAAACTGATAAATGTTGATGGAGGTAATCAAGATGATGTGACTGCCAGTTGACCCTTGAGCTGGACCCAGGCAACGGGAGGCTCCTCACTCCCCTCCCCCATCCTCAAAATGTAAGCTCTGCCTACTGTTTCGGTAGTGGGAG
>NW_027837900.1:0-267 GCF_054177405.1 Leptonychotes weddellii
GAATGATTGCTTTATCTATCCTGTCATGAGATTATAAATAATGAAATAAGTATGGCAAGAAGTAGATTCCCCCCCCAAAAAAGGCCAAAAAATAGAAATAATCAAGAAGGCTATTTGAAGTATGGACTTAAAGCTACTATTATTAAAAATATAGCTCATGCCATACCTGAAGTGGACACCATTTCTTTAGCTGTTCATATTATGAAATCATTTTAAGTAGCAAGCTAATTGGAAATAGCATATTATTTTATATTTCTTTTCATATTT
>NW_027837901.1:0-267 GCF_054177405.1 Leptonychotes weddellii
TGAATGTAGGGGGAAAGAACTTCAAGAGATTACCAAACCAATCCCTTCGCCTGGGAGGTGCTGTCAACAGAGGAAAATTCTGGGCTTCCCATTAATGTAAGTTTCCAGTGTAGAGGATCATCACTTTTTTGATATATTTTAGGTTCCATCACCCCATGTGTGCACCACTGTGTTAGAGAAGGAATGAATTATGGGACAGTGATGGTCCAAGAGTGGCCACTGGGGTCCCTGAGCAGGACACAATGAGGATCACCAAGGCACTTATAC
>NW_027837902.1:0-267 GCF_054177405.1 Leptonychotes weddellii
AGGCAGAGTGGCAGGCAGAGGGAGAGGGAGAAGCAGGCTGTCCACTGAGCAGGGAGCCGGACGTGGGGCTCGATCCCAGGACCCCAGGATCATGACCTGAGCCGAAGACAGCCACTTAACGGACTGACCCACCCAGGCACCCCTACATTATTGTTTTAAACTCTTTTTTTATCTTCATCTGGAAGGACTTCTGAAGTCTGTTCTCCACATTACTAATTTTTTGTCTGATGTCAATTCTGCCTAAAAAGTCAATTAAAATCTTATTTT
>NW_027837903.1:0-267 GCF_054177405.1 Leptonychotes weddellii
CTGGAGCAGAGTGAGGCAAGGGGAAAGGGGTAGGAATGGGGTCAGTGAGCAGGGGACATGTAAGCAGAAACTACAGAGCCTCTAGACCATTGGAAAGACTCGGCTTCTATCTGCACAAGATGGGAGCCACTGCAGGGTTTTGAGCAAAGGAGTGGTTTGAACTGACTTAGGGTATAAAAGATGCCCCCCATCCACCCCCCGGGCTGCTGTGAAGGGAGAGAACAGGGACAGAGAGGACCATGGAGCTCTTGCTTTATAGGCAAGACA
>NW_027837904.1:0-2261 GCF_054177405.1 Leptonychotes weddellii
AAATGTGGTTTTCTGTGAACAGATTCACCTGCTTCTACAACACAGATAATAATGGTAATAACACAATTCCTCGATTTTCAAGATATTTTATGTCAATTGTATGAGCTGTATCTTACAACAATCCCAAGCAGACAACACAGGCATGACTGACTGAATCCCCTAAAGCAAGATGATTTGGCTAAGGCTGGGATCAGTGATGGCAGTAAAACTAGCCACTTAATAGGAAACCTAAAATAGTTTGACCAGAGTTATCCCTGGACTTTGCCTGGGGGATGCTAACAGGTGAGAAGTTCAAATTCACAGCCCTTGCCAGAGACAAAAGAAAAGAAAAGAAAAAAAAAAAAACAACAAGCAAAACAAAACACCCAAAAAAACAAAAACAAAAAACAGCCTCCAATATATAGTTTCTTTACCTTATTTTTTTTCCCCTTTCAAGAATGTCTACTTCCTCAAGTAAGCCTAAATTCATAATGATCGATTTTGGAATTTTTAGTCCGTTGGTATGTTTTCCTCTCCCTCATTTTTTAAAATAACAACTTTAGGGGCATCTGGGTGGTACAGTCGGTTAAGTGTCTGACTCGGTTCGGGCTCAGGTCGTGATCTCAGGGTCGTGAGATTGAGCTCCGCGTTGGGCTCCACGCTCAGCTCGGAATCTGTTTGAGATTCTTTCTTTCCCTCTCCTCTGTCCCTCTCCCTGCTTGTGCTCTCCACCTCTCTCTCTCTCTCTCTTAAAATAAATAAATCTTTAAAAAAATAAATAAAATAACAAATTTATTGAAATAGAATTCACACACCATAACTCACCTATTAAAATGTACACTTCAATAGTTTTATATATCATGCAATTTACCTAAAGTGTACAATTCAGCGGGTTTCTAGTATATTTGCAGAGTTGTGCAACCACCACCATAACATCTTTAGAACATATTTTATCCCTAAAAGGATTCCTATAGCCGTTAGCAATCTATTTCTCTCCACTGCCTCCCATCATCCCCTGACCATCACTAATTGACTTCCTGTCTCAATGAATTTGCCTATTCTGGACATTTCATAAAATGGAATCATACATCATGTGGCCTTTTGTGACTGGCTTCTTTCACTTACCATGATGTTTTCAAGGTTCATCTACGTGTAGCCTGTGTCTATACTTTATCCCTTTTCTTTGCTGAATAATATTCTGCTGTATGGATACACCACTTTTGTTTATCCATTCATCAACCGGTAGACACTTTGCTTCTACCTTTTATTATTATGAAAAATGATGCTATGAACATTCAGGTACAAGTCTTAGTGTGGACATATGTATCCATTTTCTTGGGTATATCACCAGGAGTAGAATTATGGGATCATATGATAATTCTGTTTAACATTTGATGAATTGCCAAACTGTTTTCCAAAGTGGCTGTGGATTTTAGATTCCCAACTACAGTGTATCAAGATTCCAATTTCCCTGTATCCCTGCCAACACGTAGTATCAACTCGTTTTTATTAAAGCCATCCTAGTAGGTATAAAGTGTGATATCTCAGTGTGACACCTGAATTTGTAAAAGTCTACTAAAAATATGAACACTAATAGGGTATTTATGGACAGTAGTAATTACTGTCAATGTCTGTTGGGTTTGCTGGAAGAGAGGGTAGGGCTGGGAAGGACAGTCTAGATGAAGCAAGTCTAACTATGAGTTGTAATTGTTGAAGCTGGAGAATAAGCATGGACATTTATCACGCTGCTTTTTTCAATGTTTGGAATTTTCGATTAAAGAAGTTTTTCCTTTTAAGTTTACTGCAATGTCACATTAGAAATGTTCAGCATGCTGGTGTGTAATAACACCTAGATTTGGAGAAGTGGGCTCATTTAAAATGATCACATATTCTCAAACCAATTTCTTATCCAACTCAGATTTAATTTACCTCTATAAAGCACTTACTTTTTCCCCCCTATTTCCAGTAGGCTTATCAATTTCCTTAATGAAGAAAATGGAAATAAAATGGGAATTGAATAATTTTCCCTGATTTCATCATCTTTTGCTAGATTCCCCTTGACTCTCAGTGGTTTCAAACCTCTGAATAAACAGTGCTTTGTGAATGATATTTAAGACCGTCAGGAGCTTTTAAACTTTCTGATCGACATCCATGGTTAAAAATGTACTGCACAAAGCAAATCAGTACTCACATATATGTATATATAAATATGAGAAAAAATTTATCCTGCTTTTCTATTCTTCCTGAACACCTATATCATATTCTATTTACTTCTTTTTATT
>NW_027837905.1:0-267 GCF_054177405.1 Leptonychotes weddellii
TCCTGGTGCCTCGTCGGAGCTTGGCAGGGAGGACCTGGAGCATGCTTTGGAATGAATGCACGTTCAGTGATCGAGTGTCTGAACGTTCCCATTACTGGCCTATCCCATCTCTGTTCCCCACCCCGCCTCCTGCAGCCTTCAGCAGCTTAGCCCAGCAGACGGCCCAGGGCAGCACAGAGCATAGTAGAGACCAGTCTGCATCTCAAAATCCCGGGAAACACAACTGATCCAGCAACATGGGACCCAAGGGCACCATGTTCAGGCCTG
>NW_027837906.1:0-267 GCF_054177405.1 Leptonychotes weddellii
GAACACAAGCAGGGGGAGTGGGAGAGGGAGAAGCAGGCTTCCCGCCGAGCAGGGAGCCTGATGTGGGACTCGATCCCAGGACCCTGGGATCATGACCTGAGCCGAAGGCAGACGCTTAACGACTGAGCCCCCCAGGCGCCCCAACATTCTTAATTTTTAAAGCGATTCTGGTTTTGTTCTCTTAAGTGACTCTCTCTCTCTTTTCTCCTAATGAAGCAAATGAAAAAACATCCCTGCCGCCAGTGTGACAAATCTTTCAGCTCCTCA
>NW_027837907.1:0-267 GCF_054177405.1 Leptonychotes weddellii
TTCAGAAAAGTGAGATTAAGAGTACAATTCCCAAAGGAGTTAGTAGGTTCCATTTGCTTACAATTAAGTCTAAAGAGAGAGGCATGTCCGAAGAGAATTGTGGGTTTGGCAGTTAGCCCATAGAACTGACTGGAATCAAATAGATAAGAAGCTGCTTTCCCTCCACACAAAAAGCCACTAGGTTGGATTTTTTTTTTTTTAAAGATTTTATTTATTCACTTGAGACACAGAGATACAGAGAGGGAGAGAGAGAGCATGAGCAGGGAG
>NW_027837908.1:0-267 GCF_054177405.1 Leptonychotes weddellii
TCTAATCTTGTTCATTTTATTTTTGGTCAAAGATAATCTACTTTATCTGCCTTACCTTTTCTCATCTTTGTACAGAGCTCTACATGTTTCAGGAGTTGACCCTACATTTTTTTCTTGGCCCACATGATCACAAAGCAACCTTGATAGAAGATCTGTTTCTCCATCACAGGGCAATTGATTCCAGATGGTAAAGCTTGATCATTTAAGAACTATTGGTGTAGACATTTTTGTGAATAGTTTTGATGAGTTTTTTCTTCTTCTTCTTTT
>NW_027837909.1:0-267 GCF_054177405.1 Leptonychotes weddellii
GGCCATGAGGCAAACACATTTCTCCACTAGACTAGCGATTCTCAACCTTGGTTGCACATTAGAAACATCTGGAGAGCTGCTAAGCTATGCCCATGTTCATAGCCATGTCTGAGCCCAATGAAGAAAAATACATCAGAATATCTGGCGGTGAGGCCCAAGTGCCAGTATCTTAAAAGCAAACACCTGGGGATCCTATGTACGGTGCAGCCACATTAAGAGCCCCAGCACTGGGCAGGGATGCTCAAGGCTTGTTGCAGGTTAGTCTCC
>NW_027837910.1:0-267 GCF_054177405.1 Leptonychotes weddellii
TGAAATTAAAAAGTGATATCACAATAACAAAGATATGAAATATTTAGGAATAAAACTAAAAGTGCACAAATATGTACACTGAAAACTACAGAACATTGCTGACATAAATTAAAGAAGACTTAAATAAATGGAGAGACATCTTGTTTATGAGTTGAAATACTCAATATTGTTAAGATGACAACTATTCTTTTTTTTTTTTTTTAATTTTTTTTTTTATTCTTATGTTAATCCCCATACATTACATCATTAGTTCTAGATGAAGTGTTC
>NW_027837911.1:0-267 GCF_054177405.1 Leptonychotes weddellii
CAAATGGGTCATTTTACGTTATGTGAATCTTTCCTCTGTGAAAACACCAAAACAAAAAACAAAAAAACCCCAAAAATACAAACCTAGAAACAAATTCAGAAGACAATGACAGACCAGGAAAAATATTTGCAAAATATATGACAAAGGGCTCATTTTTTTAGTATATAAAGAGCCCTTAGAGTACATTAAAAAAAAAAAAGTACCCAAATAAATCAGGTTTTATCCTCACTCATAATCAAACAAATGCAAATTAAAACTCAGATGAGA
>NW_027837912.1:0-267 GCF_054177405.1 Leptonychotes weddellii
ATTTTAGAAATTGTGAGACGGGCGCCTGGGTGGCTCAGTTGGTTAAGCGACTGCCTTCGGCTCAGGATATGATCCTGGAGTCCCGGGATCGAGTCCCGCATCGGGCTCCCTGCTCAGCAGGGAGTCTGCTTCTCCCTCTGACCCTCCCCCTCTCATGCTCTCTGTCTCCCATTCTCTCTCTCAGATAAATAACTAAAATTTTTTAAAAAAAAAAAAAAGAAATTGTGAGAGGTTTTTCTATTCAAATGAAGATTTCATGTGTTTTTT
>NW_027837913.1:0-267 GCF_054177405.1 Leptonychotes weddellii
TGAAAGTGGCACACTTGCCCGTGTGGATGAGCTGAGGCTCCTGTGCCAGTTTGTGCCCGGGCAGGCGGCCTTTCCCTGACCGACCAGACGATACGTTCCCAACGCCTAAAGAAGCCTGACTTCCGCTGCAAAGCTTGCGTCTGCTCCGTAGCTTCAAAACCAGATGCGGTAGCCAGGGCGGTAACAAGCCCGCCTCGACACAGATGAACAAAACTTCTCAAAATTTTAAAGAGAAAGGGCTTTGATTGGAGCCCAAGTGAGGACAGC
>NW_027837914.1:0-267 GCF_054177405.1 Leptonychotes weddellii
CAAAGGGTAGTTAATGAGACATATATAGCGCTCCATCTCCTTGCCAATTCTCTACGAAAAGATGGGGGACAGAGGTTATAGGAGAATTAAAATAGGGTTCCATCTTTTGGCCATGAAAATAGTTTTTCAATCTAATAGTACAACACATTGCCAGTATACCCCCTGCATTGTTCTAATGCCTGGCGTTGTTTGCTGAAGCCAGGACTTCAACACCCAGAGTTCAGGTCCCTTCTGGACCCATGCTTGGACACAAATAGAAACTCTACC
>NW_027837915.1:0-2260 GCF_054177405.1 Leptonychotes weddellii
ACAAGTCAGTTTTACTCTATAAATAATTATTTTGTAATTTTCTTTTATTAGAAACTCACTCTAAAGATTGGTAATTCAGTAACTTTGCACAGCATTTAATCCTGAGTATAAGAGAAATTAATATTAAATAAAAGCTGACCTTCCTGCCTCTGTAGGTTCTGTGCTACATAAATACCTTGACCAGCAGTTCCAGAATGGAGTCTCAGTGTGTCTGGCCGTTTTGACAGGCCAAGGTACATTGTGATACAGGAGTGGCCCAGAGATTATAGAAGCCATTTCTCATGTCTTCCTAAGTCTGACTCTTTGACTTCTCTTTCCTTTATTTATGACACACAGAGATCACCCAAGTGTTGTGTACTCACAGCTTCTACTGTAGGGCGCTGACCGTTGGACTTGCCAATTGCAGCACCAGTCTTGAGACAGAATGCCAGGAAATGTGCTTTGGAGCTTTTTTCCTTCCTCTGCCATTTCTTGAGATTTCTTTTGACTTAAGGACACTTTGGGGAGGAGGACCAAGATGGCAGAGGGGTAGGAGACCTAAATTTCATCTGGTCCTAGGAATTCAGCTGGATAGGGATCAAATCATTCTGAACACCTACAAACTCAACAGGAGATAGAAGAAAAGAATAGCAGCAACTCTCTGAACAGAAAAGCGACCACTTTCTGGAAGGTAGGACTTGTGGAGAAGGGAATCCTAGGTGATATGCGGGAGGATAGACGGCAGGGGAGGGGGCCTCTGTCGGCCGCTTCTGGCAAGTGATAAAGCAGTGGAGCACAAAATCGGAACTTGTAGAAGTCTGCTCCGCTGAGGGACATCACTCCAGTGGCTTAGTGGGGGGAGGAACCCTCATGGGACAGTGTGGTCTCAGGACCCTCAGGGTCACAGAAAGACTGGGGGTGCCTGAGTGCAGCAGAGCTCCCAGGCATAGGAGCGGGGAAGCCGGCTGCAGAGACGGAGCCGAGGAGTGGGCTCTCAGCTTGGGGTTGCCATAAACCATGATCCACGGCACAGTCGGGCCACTGCTCCTCCAGCAGGGACCCAACAAGCGGCAGATCTGGGGAGACTCCCCTTCCTCCCCTGGGAGGAGTGGCACGGGAGTGCACCGCAGGGATCTGCTAAGTTTGGAGACTCCACACGGGGTCGTGTGCCAGAGATAGAAACGCTCAGTCACAGGCCAGGTGAGCATGGAGTGCAGCCAGAGACTGGGGAGACAGGAGTGATTGCTTTTCTCTAGGGGCTCACTGAGGACCAGGGGCCCGAGTTCTCAGCTCCTCCGGGGCAGAGATTGGGAGGCCGCAGTTTTCACTCTCAGCCTCCAAAGCTGTACAGAAAGCTTGCAGGGAACAAAAGCTCCCAAGAGCAAACCCAAGCAGATTACTTAGCCCAGACTGGCAAGGGTGGGGCAATTCCGCCTCCGGCACTGACATTTGGGAACCACAGCAACAGGCCCCTCCCCCAGAAGATCAGCAAGAACAGCCAGCCAAGGCCAAGTTTACCGATCAATGAGAACAGCAGAACTCCAGCGCTGGGGGAATACAGCACATAGAATTCATGGCTTTTTTTACCATGATTCTTTAACCTTTCAAAGTTAAGTTTTAAAATTTTCTTAATTTTCTCTTTTTCTATTTTTTTAGTTGAATTTTTCTTCTTTTTCAACCAACATCTTATCAATTCCTTTTTTAAAAACTTTTTTAATTTTTCATTTTTACAGTCATATTCTATCTCTTTGTTGTATTTAAGCTTATTTTTTGTATGTGTATACACATACATATATGTTTTTCTTTCTTTAAAGTTTTGTGATACAGTTTCTACTAACTGACCAAAATATAGCCTAAATCTAGTGTATAATGTTGCTCTAGTCTCCCTCTTGATCACATTTTATCTCTTTTCTTTTAATTTTTTTTCATTCTTTTTTCAACCAACTTCTTATCAATTCCTTTTTTAAGATCCTTTTAGTTTTCATCTTTACAATCATACTCCTCCCCTTCATCGTATTTACCCTTATTTTTGTATATATATGTTTTTCTTTCTTTAAAACCTTGGGAAGCAATTTCTTCTAACAGTGGACCACATGAACTGGTTTGGACTATCAGGAGACAAGTCAGTTTTACTCTATAAATAATTATTTTGTAATTTTCTTTTATTAGAAACTCACTCTAAAGATTGGTAATTCAGTAACTTTGCACAGCATTTAATCCTGAGTATAAGAGAAATTAATATTAAATAAAAGCTGACCTTCCTGCCTCTGTAGGTTCTGTG
>NW_027837916.1:0-267 GCF_054177405.1 Leptonychotes weddellii
TCATATAGATACAAAAACAAAAGAAAGAAGAAAATTTGTTTTTCCTTGTGTGAGAACTCTTGGGATTTATTTATTTATTTATTTTTTAAGATTTTGTTTATTTATTTGAGAGAGAGAGAATGAGAGAGAGAGCACAAGAGGGGGGAGAGTCAGAGGGAGAAGCAGACTCCCCGCCAAGCAGGGAGCCCGATGCGGGACTCGATCCAGGGACTCCAGGATCATGACCTGAGCCGAAGGCAGTCGCTTAACCAACTGAGCCACCCAGGC
>NW_027837917.1:0-267 GCF_054177405.1 Leptonychotes weddellii
GGGGCTCGATCCCAGGACTCTGGGATCATGACCTGAGCCGAAGGCAGACGCTTAACGACTGAGCCACCCAGGCACCCCTGAAGCTTTTTTTAAAAGATTTATTTATTTATTTATTTGAGAGAGAGAGAGAGAGCGCGCACGCAAGAGAGAACACAAGTGGGAGGGACAGAGGGAGAGGGAAAAGCAGACTCTCCGTGAGCAGGGAGCCTGATGCGGGGCTTGGTCCCAGGAGCCCGGGATCATGACCTGAGCCGAAGGCAGAGAGAC
>NW_027837918.1:0-267 GCF_054177405.1 Leptonychotes weddellii
TCTCTGTCTCTCATTCTCTCTCTCAAATAAATAAATAAAATCTTTAAAAAAAAAAAAAAAAGAGCTCCCAATGGCCAAAGCCAGAACGATTGGAAGGACACAGTAAATAAGGTAGTATTAGATTATAACTCAAAGCCTAAAATAAACATCCATGAGTGCATGAATACAAATAAATGATAGAATAAATAAGGGTCAACGGACATACTTAGGGAAGAATTACAAATAATATATGTAAATACTCTCCCTCCAAGATGGGGGCCTTAATCC
>NW_027837919.1:0-267 GCF_054177405.1 Leptonychotes weddellii
CGCTGTGTCTCTCTCTGTCAAATAAATAAATAAAATCTTTAAAAAAAAAAAGAGTTCTTCATATATTTTGGAAACAAGTCCTTTATCAGAATGCATTATACAGATATTTTCTTTCAATCTGTGACTTTTCATTCTCTTAACAGTGTCTTTTACCAAGTAGAAGTTTTTAATTTTAAAATATTTTAACATGAGTTTTTTTATGGATCACACTTTTGATACTGTATTAAAAACCGCATTGCTAAACCCAAAGTCATAGAGATTTTCTCC
>NW_027837920.1:0-267 GCF_054177405.1 Leptonychotes weddellii
TGTGTTTAAAATTTATTTTGTAATGAGCACTGGGTATTATATAAGATTGATGAATCACAGACCTGAATCCCTGAAACAAATAATATATGTTAATTAATTTAATTTAAATAAAAAAAATTTTTTTTAAATCAAGCCCAGAGTTAATATATCCAATGGTGAAAGTTTGAATGCATTTGCTCTAATTTTAGGAACAAGTCAAGGGTGCCCATTCTTACCACTCCTATCCAACACAGTGCTGGAAGTTCTGGCCACAGCAACCAGGCAAGA
>NW_027837921.1:0-267 GCF_054177405.1 Leptonychotes weddellii
GGGACGCAGCGCACATGGGCAGAACATGAGAGACCCGGAGACCTAGCCCTCACGGGCACCGGGGGGGTGGGGGGCTCTCCTCCATCTGCCCTCCTGGCTCAGGCATGCAGAGTCCTGGGTCCTGTTCAGGGGACCTTGTCTGACCTCCCCTGCTGAGGACACCAGCACAGGCCGGTCACTTCCCTGGCTTCTCTGCCAAACTTTGTCCCAGCCTTTAAAACTTTCTCTCCCAGATGGCTTGTGACACCGTCCCGTTTCCTTCCCTTC
>NW_027837922.1:0-267 GCF_054177405.1 Leptonychotes weddellii
GGGAGCCTGCTTCTCCCTCTCCCACTCCCCCTGCTTGTGTTCCTGCTCTCACTATCTCTCTCTCTGTCAAATAAATAAATAAATAAATAAATAAATAAAATCTTAAAAAAAAATCTTGCCCGTTTAAAAGAAAATCGCAAACAAAAACAAAAGCAAAAAATCTCTGTGCCAAAAGGCTTTCAGGAAAACCAAATGCAAATGACTAACTGGGAAAAAATACCCATAACTCACATTACAAGCTATTATATCTCATATCACTATTACACA
>NW_027837923.1:0-267 GCF_054177405.1 Leptonychotes weddellii
CACATTTTATAGTGTTAGTTATAGATGGATAGAGACTACAATTTCTGCTTTTTGAAATTTATGATCAGTATATAAATATTCCTTATGTACTTGAAAAGAATGTTTATTCTCTTGAGCAAAAATTTTACATATACAATGTGAATGATTAAATTATCAACACCTCTGTGTTTTAAATTCTTAATGTTTTTTTAATTAATTTATTTTTTTATTAACATATAATGTATTATTTGTTTCAGGGTTAAATTCTTTTTTTTTTAATTTATTTTT
>NW_027837924.1:0-267 GCF_054177405.1 Leptonychotes weddellii
CAGGGCGCCTGGGTGGCTCAGTTGGTTAAGCGACTGCCTTCGGCTCAGGTCATGATCCTGGAGTCCCTGGATCGAGTCCCGCATCGGGCTCCCTGCTCTGCAGGGAGTCTGCTTCTCCCTCCGACCCTCCCCCCTCTCATGTGCTCTCTCTCATTCTCTCTCTCTCAAATAAATAAATAAAGTCTTTAAAAAAAAAATTAAAAAAAAAAAGCTGATCATATGTTTTCCTGTCACTCCATTTTTAGCTTAATTTTACTGCATTTAAAT
>NW_027837925.1:0-267 GCF_054177405.1 Leptonychotes weddellii
CCTGAATTCTCAGCTGACTCCACTCTTACCGGCTTCTGGGTGGGCTCTGAGCAAGGAAGGCTGGTGGGGCTCTGGGCAGGATCCAGAGCTGGAAAAGTCTGCAATGTTTTATTGTCTTTACTGAGCTCAGAAGACAGAAGGCCTTGGGTGCCAATCCCATGGGAGGGTTCCTACCCCCCATAGAGTCTTCCCTGAGTGTAAAGCTCTGATGGGGAGTCCTTTCTGGAGAGTAGGCCTACCAGGGCAGGGAGATGCCAGGCTTCACCT
>NW_027837926.1:0-2260 GCF_054177405.1 Leptonychotes weddellii
AATGAGGCTGAAATAAGGATGTTTTAAGATTAAAAAAGGAGGTTGTAGGCTATAATTCTCTTCTACAGAATGCTTAAATTATCTTCAAGAAGATATAAGAATAAATACAGACAAAAGAAAATAGCATGTGGATATTTAAAGGAACATTGGAGTTAAAAAGGTAAGAAGATGAAGAGAATTTCTTCATTCTCCCTTTTAATTCTTCAATACATTTAACATACTGACTTACACTGTATCTGACAATTCTGATATGTGGTCTTTATAGATATAGCCTATGATTGTGGCTTTTTCTTCTCTCTTAGGATGATTTTTTTCTTAGATGTTGTGATTTTTTTGGTTTGTTTGGGAGCTTATACTTTTTAGAACACTTCCTGCAATTTCCCTGAGACCTGGGTTGCATTTCTCTAGAGAGGATTTGTTTGTTTCCCCCAGAGACCTGGGATCAGTCAGACCCAGAATTCTCAGTAGAATTCTCCTTGAGAGGTTTTGGGCCAAAAATGTGCTATATGCTTTTGGTGTGGGGGCTAGTTTATGATTGTAGAAGATCAGAAGAGGCTACAATTTAACCTCATTATTTTATTTTTAAGCATGTACCTAGAACCTAGACTTAGCAAGGTAATTATCTGTAGAGGCCTCTATGGCATGATTGTGTCCCACTTCCCTCCTTAGCCTCAAGGGAATTCTTTTCTCTTTAATTTGTTGTCCATTCATTTAAAAGTGTGTGTGATGCATAAGTATTACCTAACTTGCAATCAGAGAATTTCAGAATCTCTAGTCTATCACAGTGTCAGGGAGAAGTTTCTAAGAGTAGTTTTTTTTTTTAATTTTTTATTGTTATGTTAATCACCATACATTACATCATTAGTTTTTGATGTAGTGTTCCATGATTCATTGTTTGTGTACAACACCCAATGCTCCATGCAGAACGTGCCCTCCTCAATACCCATCACCAGGCTAACCCATCCTCCTACCCCGCTCCCCTCTAGAACCCTCAGTTTGTTTTTCAGAGTCCATCGTCTCTCATAGTTTGTCTCCTCCTCCAATTTCCCCCCCTTCATTCTTCCCCTCCTGCTGTCTTCCTCTTTTTTTTTTTAACATATTCAGAGAAAGACATGTATCATATGACCTCACTGATATGAGGAATTCTTAATCTCAGGAAACAAACTGAGGGTTGCTGGAGTGGGGGTTGGGGTGGGCAGGATGGGGTGGCTGGGTGATAGACACTGGGGAGGGTATGTGCTCTGGTGAGTGCTGTGAATTGTGCAAGACTGTTGAATGACAGATCTGTACCCCTAAGAGTTGTTTTTATGCTATGTCCTTGGATATGTATCATGTTCTTATAAGACGGACAATTAGGATTCTTTTTCTTTTAATGCAGTGCTGCTCTGGGTGGAGCCTTGGGTATCATAACATGTGGATTGTAGCACAGTACATGGTGCCCTGTGTTCTGATCATTGTTGTACTTTTTGTTTTTTTGAGAGCTTTCCCCCTAAGGTCAGGAACATGGCAGTGATGTTGTACTTTCTCTTTCTTTTTTTTTTTATTGTATTTTTTTTATCATGTTATGTTAATCACCATAGTTTTTGATGTAGTGTTCCATGATTCATTGTTTGCGTATAACACCCAGTGCTCCATGCAGTACATGCCGTCTATAATACCCATCACCGGGCTAACCCATCCCCGCACCCCCCTCCCCTCTAGAACTCTCAGTTTGTTTCTCAGAGTCCATAGACTCTCATTGTTTGTTTCCCCCTTCGATTTCCCTCCCTTCATTTTTCCCTTCCTGTTATCTTTTTTTTTTTAAATATATAATGTATTATTTGTATCAGAGGTACAAGTCTGTGATTCAACAGTCTTACACAATTCACAGTGCTCACCATAGCGCATACTCTCCCCAGTGTCTATCACCCAGCCACCCCATCCCTCCCACCCCCCACCACTCCAGCAACCCTCAGTTTGTTTCCTGAGATTAAGAATTCCTCATATCAGTGAGGTCACATGATACATGTCTTTCTCTGATTGACTTACTTCGCTCAGCATAATACTCTCCAGTTCCATCCATGTCGTTGCAAATGGCAAAATTTCATTTCTTTTGATGGCTGCATAATATTCCATTGTATATATATACCACATCTTCTTTATCCATTCATCTGTCCATGGACATCTTGGCTCTTTCCACAGTTTGGCTATTGTGGACATTGCTGCTATAAACATCGGGGTGCATGTACCCCTTTGGATCCCTACTTTTGTATCTTTGGGG
>NW_027837927.1:0-267 GCF_054177405.1 Leptonychotes weddellii
CAGTTTATTTTCTCTATTGTGTTGGCTTGTATCACTGGGCTCATATGTTACAATTCTTACAAAATATAATCGACATTCTCTATTCATGCTAAAATTTCATAAATAAAGCATCAAGTCAAAGAAGTGGCGCTTACAGTTTTCTGGAATTTTTTAAAGAAAATATGTTTTAACCATAATGTATGTCTAACATACATTAAGATTGAATGCTTGATTTTCTTTTTAATTTATATCATTTAGTGTCATAATCACTCATAAAACATCAAAAGC
>NW_027837928.1:0-267 GCF_054177405.1 Leptonychotes weddellii
TCAAACACTTCATTTGGCTAGTTTTTAAAATAAAGAGTGTTGGCTCCAAAGTCATCAGCACGTTCTAGGATTCGGCAGTTATGAATATGGACATACTCTGATACCATGGGTGAGCCAGATGCTCAGAGCTCAGAGGCAGGACTTACCCAAGAAATACCATGATAGAAAAAGATCCTAAAATCTAATACTTTTTTTTTTTAAGATTTTATTTATTTATTTGACAGAGAGGGACACAGTGAGAGAGGGAACACAAGCAGGGGGAGTGGG
>NW_027837929.1:0-267 GCF_054177405.1 Leptonychotes weddellii
GTTAAGAAAATGGAAAGAGAAAGGTCCAAGGGATTTATAATTTTTATTTTATTTTACTTTTAGTAAATTGGAGGCAGAATTTAAGTAAAGATTAAGGACCCTGTGTTGGGTCTCTGTTGTGCTATCATTGATGAACACTTGTTCTTTTGGGCATTTTTAAGTTCAGGGTCAAAATCTCAAGCCTGTAAAAAAAAAAAAAAAGGCAAAGAATTGTCTCTTAAATCCAGAAATATTTTTCTCTCTGAGGTTTCTGTTCTCTAAAAATGA
>NW_027837930.1:0-267 GCF_054177405.1 Leptonychotes weddellii
CTATGGGACCGGAGGTCCCTCAGAGCCTAAGACGGGCTGCCTGTGTCCTTGAATGGAGAAGGGGCCGAGGGGAGAGGAGGCGGGTTTTACAGATGGCCCATCGGGCAGGGGACAACCATGGTTATGGGAGGAAACGGCCCAGTCTCAGGCCGCCACTACTGGGTGCGGGGACACGTGGGTCCGCTGGTGACGTCCACGGATGTCTGCTCACCGGCGGCTCGTCTAACCTGCCTGTCCGTTGAAATCACCTGCACCACTTCCTAGAGA
>NW_027837931.1:0-267 GCF_054177405.1 Leptonychotes weddellii
CTAGAAGAGAATAGGCTGCATTTCAGCTGTATGGACCCTCTGGACTAGATTGGGCCTTTCAACGGAGACTGCTGAACTGCAGGCTTCAGTCCTTCCATTATCCAAGGGCACATAAATCAAAATCAAAATGTACATCAGAACCAAGAGTGCCAAGTCTTTTACATGCAAGATGGAATTAATCACTTGTAAAGATTGTTGTCTTTTATTTTTCAGGGACTGTAGCTAGTTTTACTGGTTTTGTGTTGCCAATTATATGTTGGTATTTCA
>NW_027837932.1:0-267 GCF_054177405.1 Leptonychotes weddellii
CAGACCCTCCACGTGTCATCAGCCTCTGAGTGCCTGCGCTTCCCTTACCAGCTGCCCAGCTTGCGCCGGACAGAGGGACCACCTGTTCTCCACTGAAGGGCATTTAAATCGTTTTGAACACCCTCCTTCATAAACAATGTCTCTCTGCCCATCCTCACTGCCCTACCAATTCCTTAGATAAATCTCAGAAAGTGGAGTTTGGGGCAGAAAACTCCACACAGGTAAGGCATTCGATACACGTGGGTTTCAGTCATTCACACACCAGCA
>NW_027837933.1:0-267 GCF_054177405.1 Leptonychotes weddellii
ACCCTGAGATCATGACCTGAGCTGAAATCAAGAGGTGGACACTCAACTGACTGAGCCACCCAGGTGTCCCTAATCTTCTACTCTTATTTTGCTTTTCTTTACCTGTGAAATTTTTTCCTTTCATAATTTTCTTACTTCTGATTATGGCCTTTTCTTTACATTCAAGAATTCCCTTTAACATTTCTTGTAACATCCCTTTAGTGGTGATGAACTCCTTTAACTTTTGTTGTTTGTCTGGGAAACTCTCTCCTATTCTGAATGGTAGCA
>NW_027837934.1:0-267 GCF_054177405.1 Leptonychotes weddellii
TACATACATTCCAGAGGTGGGAGTTAAACTCCATGAAAATTTAAGGACCTCTAACATCAGTGGTCTACAGCATGCAGGGGCATTTTTGTACAAAAGAAAAATTATAATATTTTGCAATTTCCATGAAGGAAGAAACAATACTTAGTAAACTTGGAATAAAAACATTGAAAGAATGGAAACAAGCAGTTTTAGGGAAGAGACGTATTAATGGATCTATTGAAATACAAAGATCTTTATATTCCATGTTAATATCTAACAGGCAACATC
>NW_027837935.1:0-267 GCF_054177405.1 Leptonychotes weddellii
TGAGTAGTGGTCATCACTGGTGCCAGAAGACAGAGAACCAGGACAGGTGCTCTGAGGCTGGAGGAGAGGAGAAGTTTCGCTTTGGGAGATGGAGGAAGCAACTCTCATGCAGAAAGGAATGACCGCAAGAATAACTAGTATTCATTGAGCACTTAACTGTGTGCACGCCCATGCTAAGCACCTTGTATCCTACTTTCTTGCTTAACTCTGATCGTGACCCACTGTGAGGCTCAGGGTAAGGGATTGCCCAGGGTCACATAACAAGCG
>NW_027837936.1:0-267 GCF_054177405.1 Leptonychotes weddellii
TTTTTTAATTTAAAAGTTTAATAGTAGTGACTTGCCATGAATCAAAGACTGTTTTCTTAGAAAAATATTGACTAAATTTAGTTTCCTCTTAGGAAATAAACACTTGTAAAATTTAAATGTGCTTGAGAAATACAAGCACAGTTTAAAAAGGAATGGTATTAATGGCTTTTTAATCAAGAAAATGGCTTATTAAAGCAAAGCAAAATAATTAATAGATCTTTTTCAATTGCATGCAGTTGGAAACTTGTAACTGAATGAATGATGACC
>NW_027837937.1:0-2260 GCF_054177405.1 Leptonychotes weddellii
ATCCCAATCAAAATTCCAATAACATTTTTCAAAGTGCTGGAACAAACAATCCTAAAATTTGTATGGAATCAGAAAATACCCCAAATCGCCAAGGAAATGTTGAAAAAGAAAAACAAAGCTGGGGGCATCACGTTGCCTTATTTCAAGCTATATTACAAAGCTGTGATCACCAAGACAGCATGGTACTGGCACAAAAACAGACTTATAGACCAATGGAACAGAATAGAGAACCCAGATATGGACCCTCAATTCTGTGGTCAAATAATCTTCAACAAAGCAGGCAAAAATATGCAATGGAAAAAAGAGAGTCTCTTCAATAAATGGTGCTGGGATAATTGGGCAGCTATATACAGAAGAATGAAACTCAACCATTCTCTAACACCATACACAAAGATAAACTCAAAATGGATGAAAGACCTCAATGTGAGACAGGAATCCATCAGAATTCTAGAGGAGAACATAACCTATAGTTATGCCATGATTTGAGATAAAAGAAAATTCAGTGTTTATAATAGCTGAGCCATTTGGCAGTTATAAATACTTTCCCTCTATTGAGGTACATTTGTTTAATTGAGTGGTTGGTTTTTTAAATATACTTTATTCATAAATCTTCCTCATACTCCCTCCCAATTTGTGAAATCTCCTCTCAACACAATCAAACAAGTGGAGTATTCCATTTTTATCAACTGGGAGACATCTTTGTTGGAGCCTTTTGGTTTACTTGAGTGGACTAGTTACTTTCTAGAACTGCCACTGGGACTCTCCTAAAGCATCATTCTAGGAATACTCTTGTCTCTTGTATTAAAGTCTCTGTTTCCCATTTTCATGACTGCTGCATTTTTGGTCTACTCTCCCTTGGTGGAGGCCCTGCTTTTCTAGGTTTCTGAGAAAGGGAGAAAAGGAGGTAAATTTTGGGGGATCTAACATGTCATTATTCTTTGCTCACACTGAATTAATATTTCATTACCTAAGTTGGTATATTAGTCAGAGTTCTCTAGAGAAAGAGAACTAATAGGATGCGTAGATAGGTAGATAAATAGATAGATAGGCAGACAGATGATGGATGGATGGATGGGTGGATGGATGGATAAATGGATGATAGATAAATGGATAGATAGATGATAGATGATATAGATAGATGATAGATAGATGAAGATAGATTAGATAGATAGATGATAGATAGATGATAGATAGATAGATAGATAGATAGATAGATAGATAGATAGATAGATAGATTTATTACAAGGAATTGGCTCATGTCATTATGGAGGTTTTATTTTATTATGATCTACAGAGTGAGTAGGCAAGCTGAAGACCAAGGAAATCCAATGATTTAGTTCATCTGACTCCATAGACCTGAGAACCAGGAGAGCCTGTGGTATAATTCCTATCTAAAGGCCAGCAGGCTCAAGACTCAGGAAGAACACATGTTTCAGTTTTAGTCTGAAGACAGCAAAAAGACCGGTGCCCCCACTTCATAGGCAGTCTAGCAGGAAGAATTCTCTCTTACTCAGGGGGGGTCAACATTTTTGTTCTATTCAGGCCTTCGTCTGGTTAGATGAGGCCCACCCACATTAAGAAGAGCAATCTGCTTTACTCAGTCTGCCAATTTGAATGTTAATCTCATCCAAAAACATCCTTGCAGAAACACTCAGAATTACATTTGACTGAATATTGGGACACCCTATGATCCAGTCCTGCCTGTTCCCTCATAAAATTAACCACCACAGTTGAAAATCGCTTTCCCTGAGCCATTTGAAGACATTTCTCCATTTTCTTCTAGCTTCAAGAGTTCCTTTTAAACAACATGATGCCTAATTCATTTTTGGATTGGTCTGAGGCATATGACTGGGGTGCCTGACATTGTTCCTCATTATAAGACGCCTGGTAATAGCTAGGATTTTTGTACGGGGTCTCTAATATTAGTATCTTTAGATAATTTTTCTTGGGCTGATCAGTTTTCCTAAAGGGTAATCTTTTAGCATCATGCCTGGAAAATAAAGGTCTGGCTTTTAGAGACCTAAGAGCTGAGGAAAATAATTAGGATGTAAACTTTCATGTAATCTCATTGTTTTCAAAGCACCAAACTTAAACTTTGCTTGGTGTCCTCTGGTCCATATACTTTCTGTTTTTTTTTTTTTTTTAATTTTATTATGTTATGTTAATCACCATACATTATTACATCATTAGTTTTTGATGTAGTGCTCCAAGATTCATTGTTTGCATATGACACCCAGTGCTCCATTCAGTACATGCCCTC
>NW_027837938.1:0-267 GCF_054177405.1 Leptonychotes weddellii
CTCATTCTCTCTCTCTCAAATAAATAAATAAAATCTTTAAAAAAAAATATGTAATACATATAAAATACACAATAGAGGCATATTTAGGCCATATATAATAAACAAATATATATAAATACATAACATATATAATAGATTTCTATAAATCAACAAGTAAGTAGAAAAAGATGCCCTAGGGGGAAAAAAAATCATGAACAGATTATGTTTAAAAGAAATCAGAAAAGCATATAAAGAGATACTCAAATGGGGGCGCTTGGTTAAGCATCT
>NW_027837939.1:0-267 GCF_054177405.1 Leptonychotes weddellii
AACTTCTCATTTGGCCATTCCCCGGTCTTACTCAGAATATCCAAGAAGATTCTTATTTCTGCTGGTTCCTGCTCACATGACTGTCCATGTCCCATGTGTGTCTTAGAGAGTAAGTTCCTTGAGGATTAGCCACACCGGCACCATCTTGAATCACACAGCACAACAGGTAAGCACCTATTCAAGTCTTTGTGATTATGGGGGAAAAAAAAAAAAAAAACCTCCAAAAAACTATAGAATGTTAGCGCTGAAAAGACGCCCCACCCCCCA
>NW_027837940.1:0-267 GCF_054177405.1 Leptonychotes weddellii
ATGGAACACTACATCTAAAACTAATGATGTAATGTATGGGGATTAACATAACAATAAAAAAATTAAAAAAAAAAAGCCAATATGCTTGAGGTGCTGGAAACACCCACCCATGTACAACATGGCATAGCACTTGACAAGAACATGGATTCATTATTTATTAAAAGTAAAGGTCTTTCATTTAGAAAACTATGTCTTTAATTTCCAGATGAACAAGAACATATTAAAATTAAAGGCAGTCATTTGACATTTTGAGGTAATTGATTTTCT
>NW_027837941.1:0-267 GCF_054177405.1 Leptonychotes weddellii
GCCTAGCCCCTCCAAGCAGTTCCCTACAACCCCGTCCCTCCAGGCCCTTCTGCAATGCTGCCTTTGCATGTGCTGTGCTCCCTGGCTAAATGATTTTCTGATCCCTTCCACCCAGTCCAATTCCTATGTCTTCAAAATACCGCCCCTTCGGGCGCCTGGGTGGCTCAGTTGGTTAAGCGACTGCCTTCGGCTCAGGTCAGGATCCTGGAGTCCCGGGATGGAGTCCCGCATCGGGCTCCCTGCTCCGCAGGGAGTCTGCTTCTCCCT
>NW_027837942.1:0-267 GCF_054177405.1 Leptonychotes weddellii
AATCATGGAACACTTCATCTAGAACTAATGATGTAATGTATGGGGATTAACATAAGAATAAAAAAAAAATAAATAAATACTTAAAAAAAAAAAAGAGATGAGATAAATGAGATTTACCTATCATTATAGAGCTCATATAGATTTGATCTTAAGGTACATGTTCGAGGTTCGAGTTGTGATTTCCAGGGGCTCACAGAACTGATTTATTCAGTGATTCTAGATAGAGGAAATAGTGAAAAGTAATAACAGGACATGGTTTTCACATCC
>NW_027837943.1:0-267 GCF_054177405.1 Leptonychotes weddellii
AAATGAGGATGCTCATTCTAGCATTACTTGTGGTAAGGAGCATTGAAGGCAATCTAAGTGTCCTTCACTGGGGAATGTGAAATAAACATGGCAGAAGCACAAAGGGGACAGTCTGAAGCAACTGGAAGCAAATATGTAAACAAAGATGCCTACATCAATCTGGAAAATGTTGTGCTGTGCAATGAGGTAAGGAATAGAATGATATCTATTATTCAATGTCGCCTACATAAATTAAAGGTATGTTCTATGTCTTGAGCTGCGTGCTGA
>NW_027837944.1:0-267 GCF_054177405.1 Leptonychotes weddellii
GATGCAGGGAGGTGAGGCCTGGGGGTGGAGAAGTGTAGGCAGACACAGACGGTCAGCCCCCCAGGCCAGCTCCTCACACTGGCGGGCACACTGGGAGCTACAGACAAAACAGGCTCTGGGGGGCCAGGAGGGACCCCCGGGCCGGCTTCCCCGCCAAGACTTACCAGGTGGGAGGGCAGGGCTCGGCGGGCACGGGGTGATGCCGGCAGGCGTTGGGGCCACACCACCTCATACTGGTCCACGTGGGGCAGCGGGGTGCTGGGGGCG
>NW_027837945.1:0-267 GCF_054177405.1 Leptonychotes weddellii
TTATTGCTCGTGATTTCCTCTTTACGAGACCTGCCTTCCGTCACCAACATGGATAGTTCCAGAGGGACGGTCCTTTGCGTGTGTCACAATTAGGTCCTCGTGTTGCTGAGGCGTGTATTACCTCAGCTTTCACAACAGCCGCAGGGAGGTCTGGGCGAGCTCGGGCTTGCACCTGTTCACTCCGGCTCACAGCGGCTCACCTCCAGCTGGGAGCTTGACGGCTAAATGGGAAGTACTGACTTGAGTATATTTGGGATTCCAGGGCAA
>NW_027837946.1:0-267 GCF_054177405.1 Leptonychotes weddellii
GAGCGGTGTCATTGCACTCAGCCACGGTGAACCCATCTACAGCCTTGGTTTCATAAAGTTCGGCACCACGGACAGGAGACCAGACGATCTCTACTCTGTCACTGGACACCAACACAGGGTTGATGTCGGTAGGACAACAGGGAGCTGGAAGCAGGAGCAGAGAGAGAATGGAGGTCAGTAAAGGAGCAATGATGTCAGAAGGACCCGACCTCCCGGTGCCCAGAGCCTCTGCCACCACTCTCATAAATGGCCGCAAGAATCTCCACA
>NW_027837947.1:0-267 GCF_054177405.1 Leptonychotes weddellii
AGTTCATATGGCTCCACATCCATTTCTCTCTGATTAACCTCTCCATTTAGGGACACATGTTCTGGAATGTTGGATGGAATATTGAGGATTTTGCATTACTTCTTATCCTTTTGATCTTTTAGTGCCTGATAGGAAACAGGCTCCATATCGTGTTCCTGTTTCCTGCTTTTAACATTGATTGAATCCCATCATATAAAGCCTATATTACATGTGTATTTGAAAAACAACCCACAGTGTTTTTTCCTACCAAAAGCTTTATACATGGCT
>NW_027837948.1:0-2259 GCF_054177405.1 Leptonychotes weddellii
ATTTTGCCTAGACTTCTACTTACTGAACCACCAGGGGTATTTAAGTTCTAATTTAACACTTTGGGCATGTTTTTACAAAGTATTAGTGATGATAAATTAGAAGATAAAAGAAGGGGTACTCTGGGGAGCAGAACAGAGTAGATGAAAATTCTGAGAAGCAAATATTTCTACTTTCAGGTAGATACGAAGAATTACCAGTTGAGATGATTACAGCCATAAGATTACTTTAAATTTCAAAGACTACCTTATAATAAACAATATTGTAAAGATGCCCGTTTTGTTTCAGTGAGCAGAAGTATCTACTAAAAAAGACTTTCTGGGTTTTTTATTGTTTTGTGGCTGTTGTGGGGATGGTGGTAAGTTGCCTTAATAAATTTGTATACACTATTGTTTTTTAAAAAAATGACCTAATTTCAAACCAAAAGGAACTATGAAAGTGAAAGATTTAAGGAAAAAATTGAAGTTTTAGAAAACATAGCTGTTTTTTTAGGCAAATACATAAACCAGTTACATGTTCAGCATCTTGATTGTGGTGGTGGTTTCACTATTGTACAAATATAC
Source organism: Leptonychotes weddellii (assembly GCF_054177405.1). Classification (NCBI taxonomy): domain Eukaryota; kingdom Metazoa; phylum Chordata; class Mammalia; order Carnivora; family Phocidae; genus Leptonychotes; species Leptonychotes weddellii. Next base: position 562 of record NW_027837948.1, read on the forward strand.
TCAAACATCAAATTGTACACTTTAAATATGTGTGGTTTAATGTTTATCAATTGTATCTCAATGCAACTATTAAGAAAACAACAGGCACAGCGGAGTCTCACTTTAATATAAAAGTTTCCTGAGGTCTTGGCCATTAAAAAGGCCCTTTGGTACCTTTTTAAAAAAACCTCACCAGTCCCTCACTTATAAAAATCCCTTGACCAGTTTTATTCAGAATCACACACTGAAATAAATAGTTTTGTAATGAAGTTGCAGTGAATGAATGAATGCTCATGTTAATTTTAGTATATTTTCATACAATGTATAATTGTCTTCAGGGTAAGTCAGGAATTTTAAAGATCTTATAACAAGTTCATGTTCATTGAAATAATTTATAATTAGCTGTATAATATAAAATCAAATTAGCCAATGTACAAATTGATAATAATAAAACAGTAAAAGTATTTCATTTGTGAAAATATTTTAAATTATTAAATGCAAGTGGAAATAATTAGTAAAAGGACTCTGTTGTGGGGAATTAAACAAATCTGGAGAATAAGAATATTCCTTGTAAATGTTCCTTGAGATGACAAATTAACATAGGACTACAGGCAACTCTTGATTAGTTTTCTCCTTCTTGTGGGAGATTCATAAAGAGCTGGTCTTAATGTACCACCTAGTTTAGGAAACTATTATACTTACATACAATGTCTCATATGGTTATTAGAGAAAATGGGAATATAAAAAAAAAAGGGGATCTCAAAGACCATAACTGTGTTTACAGGTTATAGATCCAAGAATAGGTAAGTCTTGCCCTAAAATAATTTAATTTACACAATTGACACCTTATATAAATGTTAGAGAAATAATTTCTGAGATATTATGTTAATGGAAATAATTTAATAGTTAAACTATGTATTAGATTTAACTTCCCATTTTATTATACTAAAAGTGGTTATATATTGGTCATTTCATATAGCTTCGTGTGACATTTGAGAGTAGGGTTTGGACCACTGAATTAATGACACAATGGGTCCCAACAGAAAACCAAGTGGATTTAAACAGCACTATAGACCAAACAGACCTAATAGACCAGCCCAAAACATTCTGTCCGAGAGCAGCAGATTCACATTTTTCTCAAGCACACACAAAACTTTCTCCTGAATAGATTACAAGCTACGTGACAAAACAAGTCTTAACAAGCTTAAGTTGGAAATCATTCCAAGTATCTTTCCTAATCATAATGGAATAAAACTAGAAACCAGCAATAAAATGAACATGAGAAATATCATGAATATATGAAAATTAAATACACTCTTGAACAACACTGGACCAGAGAAGACCTCAAATGGAAATTAGAGTATATCTTGTGACAAACTGAAATGAAAACATAGCTTATCAAAACTTATGGGATACAGCAAAAGCAGAATAAGAATTTTATAGGACTAACTCCCTACATTAAAAAGGAAGACAAATCTCAAATTACAATCTAACTTTACACTTCAGGGAACTAGAAAATAAACCAAAGAGTAAGTCCAAAATTAGTAAAAGGAAGGAAATACTGAAGATTAAAGTAGAAAAAAATGAAATAGATAATGTAAAACTGAAGGAGAAAGTTGTCAAAAGAAAGTTGGGTGGGGCGCCTGGGTGGCTCAGTTGGTTAGGCGACTGCCTTCGGCTCAGGTCATGATCCTGGAGTCCCGGGATCGAGTCCCGCAT
>NW_027837949.1:0-267 GCF_054177405.1 Leptonychotes weddellii
TGATCAATCAATGATCTCTTCCTCTGAAACCAATAATACATTATATGTTAATTAATTGAATTTAAGTTAAAAAAATAAACTTTACATGATTTAAAGCAAGTGCCTCCAAAAAACAAACAAGAAAAAAAATCTAAAAGTTCATAGCCATGTTGAAATTAAAACTTTAGAGTAAGCCTGAAGATGTTTCTTACTGATCCTTTTTTTTTTTTTTTTTTTTAAAGATTTTATTTATTTATTTGAGACAGAGAGAATGAGAGACAGAGAGCA
>NW_027837950.1:0-267 GCF_054177405.1 Leptonychotes weddellii
TTCTTGGGACCTTAGGGTTGCTGGCCTCTTGTTTTCCCAGCCTGTCTTCTGCAGGAGGGGCCTGCCGTGCTGTTACTCAGGCAACCCCATTTGGGCCGAGTTGCCCTGCGCCCCTGTGGCGGGAAATGGGCTCAGCTGGAATCAGTCTTTGGGGCTTTTGTTCTCTGGCGGCTTTCCACGTCTCTTCCGCGAGTCAGAGCAGAAGAGACCGTTTCTAACCCTCTGCCTCAGAGCAGAGAGACCGCAGTCTGTTCTTCAATGAGTTCG
>NW_027837951.1:0-267 GCF_054177405.1 Leptonychotes weddellii
ATTCGGTAATTTGCCAGAACGGCTCACAGAACTCAGGGAAGTGCTTTACTTACTATCAGCCATCTGTGAGAAAGGATGCAACTCCGGAAGAGCCGGACGGACGAGGCGCGCAGGGCAGGGTGTGGGGAAGGCACGCCATCCTTCCAGCACCTGCACGTGGCCACCAACGTGGACGCTCCCGAACCCCATTGTTTGGGGCATTTTATGGGGGTTTCGTTACTTAGGCATCACTGATTATGTCATCGACCACTGGAGACCAAACTCAAT
>NW_027837952.1:0-267 GCF_054177405.1 Leptonychotes weddellii
CTCAAACACCTCCCTCCTGCAGCAATAACTTGCACCAACAAACACCCGAGAGGTCAGAGTGCCGCACGGAGAGCGGTTTAACAAACTGAATGTTATGCTGCCAGGTTAGGTTTCACAGATGCAGCCAGGATGCCAGAGGAGTAAGGCGGAAAGAAGAGGCAGAGGCGCGAAGTGCCAATGGGCAGAAACAGAGGCAGCATTGACACTGAAGAGGGGGGTGGGAAGAACAGGGCAGAGAGACCCCTGCACAGCTCTCTGATGGTAGGA
>NW_027837953.1:0-267 GCF_054177405.1 Leptonychotes weddellii
AAGGAAACAACCATGTATATTTACTATAAGGCTTTTAAATATTTTCAAGAAAAGAAAGGATTTAAGATTCCATAATTCCGTAAGATAAGCAGGGCTAAAAACATATAACTGAAATGAAACTTTGTAGAAGGTGATGCCCTAGGTTGTTTCATTAAAAAAATATAAATGCAATTTGGAAATTATCAACTATTGATTAGAAGTTGCCATAAAAATTCATTTTCAATTGATAACACTATGAAGTCAAATATTCTATTATAACAAAACATC
>NW_027837954.1:0-267 GCF_054177405.1 Leptonychotes weddellii
ATAGTGAGTATAGTTAACAACACCTTAACTTATATTTGAAGTTGCTAAGAGAGTAGATCTTAGAATGTCTCATCGCAAGAGAAAATAAATTTGTAAGTATGTTCCATGATGGATGTTAACTAAACTTACAATAATCATTCTACAATATAGACCTATACCAAATCATTATGTCATGCACCTAAAACTAATACAATATCATATGTCAATTATACCTCAATTTTTAAAAAGGGATCACATTTGCAATAGCATCTAGTATAAGACTTACAT
>NW_027837955.1:0-267 GCF_054177405.1 Leptonychotes weddellii
TGAATGTAGGGGGAAAGAACTTCAAGAGATTACCAAACCAATCCCTTCGCCTGGGAGGTGCTGTCAACAGAGGAAAATTCTGGGCTTCCCATTAATGTAAGTTTCCAGTGTAGAGGATCATCACTTTTTTGATATATTTTAGGTTCCATCACCCCATGTGTGCACCACTGTGTTAGAGAAGGAATGAATTATGGGACAGGGATGGTCCAAGAGTGGCCACTGGGGTCCCTGAGCAGGACACAATGAGGATCACCAAGGCACTTATAC
>NW_027837956.1:0-267 GCF_054177405.1 Leptonychotes weddellii
TGCGTGTGGCAGAGGAACCCGGATCTGTGAGGCTTAAGACATCCAGCCAGCCGCCTGGGAGAGTGCAGGCTCTGGGCGGTGAGGTAGTCTCTGATGATTTTGGGCTGTAAGAACATTCCTGGATTGTTACTTAATTTTTCGCATCTGTGTGCCTTGACTGTCTAGGGAAGTGTAAATGCCTTGAAGGACTGTGGATTGTAGTACTTTCGGGCCCTGTTTTTTCCTGGCTGCATGCAAGAGGGGTTTGTGTATTTGAATGAACAGATA
>NW_027837957.1:0-267 GCF_054177405.1 Leptonychotes weddellii
TACATACATTCCAGAGGTGGGAGTTAAACTCCATGAAAATTTAAGGACCTCTAACATCAGTGGTCTAGAGCATGCAGGGGCATTTTTGTACAAAAGAAAAATTATAATATTTTGCAATTTCCATGAAGGAAGAAACAATACTTAGTAAACTTGGAATAAAAACATTGAAAGAATGGAAACAAGCAGTTTTAGGGAAGAGACGTATTAATGGATCTATTGAAATACAAAGATCTTTATATTCCATGTTAATATCTAACAGGCAACATC
>NW_027837958.1:0-267 GCF_054177405.1 Leptonychotes weddellii
GCTGGAGATGACCGTTTCCAGAATGCACCCAGTTTCAAAGGCACACACACACTCACGGTCACATACTGAGAGCACCCTCATTCCCCAGCCTTACCTTCTTCCCACCTCCTCATCTGTCCACTCCACTTCTTTCAGACACATCTTTTTATTTTACTTTTTAAAGATTTATTTATTTATTTTGGAGAGAGAGAGAGAGAGAATGAGAGAGCGAGCACAGCAGGGAGGGATAGGGGGAGAGGGAGAGTCTCAAGCAGACTCCCCGCTGAG
>NW_027837959.1:0-2259 GCF_054177405.1 Leptonychotes weddellii
TTAAAGGGTCTATCCAACAAGAAGATCTAACAATTGTAAATATCTATGCCCCCGACATGGGAGCAGCCAATTATATAAGCCAATTAATAACAAAATAAAAGAAACACATCGACAACAATACAATGATAGTAGGGGACTTTAACATCCCCCTCATTGAAAAGGACAGATCATCTAAGCAAAAGATCAACAAGGAAATAAAGGCTTTAAACGACACACTGGACCAAATGGACTCCACAGATATATTCAGAACATTCCATCCCAAAGCAACAGAATACACATTCTTCTCTAGTGCGCATGGAACATTCTCCAGAATAGATCACATCCTAGGTCACAAATCAGGTCTCAACCGGTACCAAAAGATTGGGATCATTCCCTGCATATTTTTGGACCACAATGCTTTGAAACTAGAACTCAATTACAAGAGGAAAGTCAGAAAGAACTCACATAAATGAAGGCTAAAGAGCATCCTACTAAAGACTGAATGGGTTAACCAGGAAATTAAAGAAGAATTAAAAAAATTCATGGAAACAAATGAAAATGAAAGCAGAACTGTTCAAAATCTTTGGGATGCAGCAAAGGCAGTCCTAAGAGGAATGTATATAGCAATATGAGCCTTTCTCAAGAAACAAGAAAGGTCTTAAATACACAATCTAACCATACACCTAAAGGAGCTGGTGATAGAACAGCAAATAAAGCCTAAACCCAGCAGAAGAGAAATCATAAAGATCAAGCAGAAATCAATGAAACAGAAACCAAAAGAACAATAGAACAGATCAACGAAACTATGAGCTTGTTCTTTGAAAGAATTAATAAGATTGATAAACCCCTGGCCAGATTTATCAAAAAGAAAAGAGAAATGACCCAAATAAATAAAATCATGAATGAAAGAGGAGAGATCACAACCAACACCAAAGAAATACAAACAATTATAAGAACATATTATGAACAACTATATGCCAGCAAAATAGACAATCTGGAAGAAATGGATGCATTCCTAGAGACCTATAAACTACCAAAATTGAACCAGGAAGAAATACAAAACCTGAACAGGTCCATAACCAGTAAGGAAATTGAAGCAGTAATGAAAAATCTCCCAAGAAACAAGCGCCCAGGGCCAGATGGCTTCCCAGGGGAATTCTACCAAACATTTAAAGAAGAATAAATACCTATTCTTCTGAAACTGTTCCAAAAAATAGAAATGGAAGGAAAACTTCCAAACTCATTTTACGAGGCCAGCATTACCTTGATTCCAAAACCACACAAAGAGAGCATCAAAAAGGAGAATTACAGACCAATATCCCTGATGAACATGGATGCAAAAATTCTCACCAAAATAGTAGCCTATAGGATCCAATAATACATTAAAATGATTATTCACCAAGACAAAATGGGTTTTACTCCTGGGATGCAAGTTTGGTTCAACATCCGCAAATAAATCAATGTGATACACTACATGAATAAAAGAAAGAACAAGAACCATATGATCCTCTCAATAGATGCAGAAAAAGCATTTGACAAAGTATGGCATCCTTTCTTGATTAAAACTCTTCACAGTGTAGGGATAGAGGTTACATACCTCAATATCATAAAAGCCATCTATGAAAAACCCACAGCAAATATCATTCTCAATGGGGAAAAACTGAGAGCTTTTCCCCTAAGGTCAGGAACACGGCAAGGTTTCCACTATCACCAGTGCTATTCAGGATAGTACTAGAAGTCCTAGCCTCAGCAATCAGACAACAAAAGAAATACAAGGCATCCAAATCAGCAAAGAAGAAGTCAAACTCTCACTCTTGCAGATGACATGATACTTTATGTGCAAAACCCAAAAGACTCCACCCCAAAACTGCTAGAACTCATAGAGGAATTCAGTAATGTGGCAGGATATAAAATCAATCCACAGAAATCAGTTGCATTTCTATACACCAACAATAAGACAGAAGAAAGAGAAATTAAGGTGTTGATCCCATTTAAAATTGCACCCAAAACCATAAGATACCTAGGAATAAATCTAACCAAAGAGACAAAGAATCTGTACTCAGAAAACTATAGAATACTCATGAAAGAAATTGAGGAAGGCACAAAGAAATGGAAAAACGTTCCATGCTCATGGATTGGAAGAACAAATATTGTGAAAATGTGAATGCTACCTAGAGCAATCTACACATTTAATGCAATCTCTATCAAAATACCATCAAGTTTTTTCAAAGAAATGGAACAAATAATCCTAAAATTTGTATGGAACCAGAAAAGACCCCG
>NW_027837960.1:0-267 GCF_054177405.1 Leptonychotes weddellii
CCCCTGCTTGTGTTCCCTCTCTCTCTCTGTGTCTCTGTCAAAAAAATAAATAAAATCTTTAAAAAATAAAAAAAAAATAAAAAAATAAATAAAGACAAATATGAACACACTCTGTGCTTATGTCCAAATAATCCATTGTCCACCAACTTCCGGGAAACGGATCTCCGCAACAGCCCATATGAAAAGGGTGAGAGGTTTCAGTCATCAAAAAGCCCAATAGGAACCAGCAACCGTGGCATGAAACATGATCTCAAGCTGCATCAATAG
>NW_027837961.1:0-267 GCF_054177405.1 Leptonychotes weddellii
ATCATCTGTATAATAAAGGTCTTTGCTTTGTTAGACTAATTTTGGAAGTAAACTTTTAGATAATGGGGCTGTATCACCTATGCCCTCTTTGAATGCATCTTGCATCTTTGGTTAAACCACTAAGGTGTGGTATATATATACAATGGAATATTATGCAGCCATCAAAAGGAATGAGATCTTGCCATTTGCAACGACGTGGATGGAACTGGAGGGTATTATGTTGAGTGAAATAAGTCAAACAGAGAAAGACATGTATCATATGATCTC
>NW_027837962.1:0-267 GCF_054177405.1 Leptonychotes weddellii
CCCACAAGGCTATCCCTGAGGGAGAAGTTGGCCATGAGGTTACAAGGGTCGTTGCTGATAACATGTGGATTTATTTATTTTATTTTTTTATTTTTTAAAGATTTTTATTTATTTATTTGACAGAGAGATAGCGAGAGCAGGAACACAAGCAGGGGGAGTGGGAGAGGGAGAAGCAGGCTTCCCGCGGAGCAGGGAGCCCGATGTGGGACTCGATCCCAGGATCCTGGGATCACGACCTGAGCCGAAGGCAGACGCTTAACGACTGAG
>NW_027837963.1:0-267 GCF_054177405.1 Leptonychotes weddellii
GATATTTGACATTTTGGGGAAATTACATAAAATTTTCCCAGCTTTCTTTTTATCATCTCTGTAAGGATGTACTATTTTCTATGAGTATTATATTTGTTTGGTACTAATGACAATTAAATAATAATAAAAATTTAGAAGCACTCTCTGTATGGATGATTCACTTTGCAAGAAGCTACATATCAAGTCTTTTTTTTTTTTTAAAGATTTTATTTATTTATCTGTTTGAGAGAGAGAGAGGGAGAGAATGAGTAAGGCAGAGGGGGAGTG
>NW_027837964.1:0-267 GCF_054177405.1 Leptonychotes weddellii
GGGGCAGAGGTCTCCACTCCAGAAGTCTCTCGTCCCGCTGAGCCCCGGGCTGAAGTTTACCTGCTCACAGGCTCTGGCCTGCGGCTCTCACGCTTCTGTTTCCACTTTTATGGCAACGCGGCCCGGACAGTCACCATGGGCGCCGCCATGTTGGCAGAACAACAACTTTATCGGTAGCCGCCGGCGCAGACACAGACAGGCGGGGGCGGAGCCGGGGGAAGCGCAGCGCGGCCCGGGGCGGACTCCCGACAGCCTGTGGGGCGGGGG
>NW_027837965.1:0-267 GCF_054177405.1 Leptonychotes weddellii
ATTTATAACTCACAGAATCAATACTCAGAGTGCCTTGAAGCCCATTTGCGGCCATGTCCAGAGCGGTAAGAAGTTGAAGTCACCGGGCCTGCACGTGCCCTCCTGAGGGGAAGGAGGCGGTGCTTTGCCTTCCCGTTTCAGCTCTCACATCACCAACACGTGCTCCTTTTCGCTGTCTGTGTAGTGGCAAGTTTTGTTGGGGATTTCCCTGTTTAAAACGGCCTGGAGGCCTCGTGCTGAGATGCTGTGTAGTGTTCTAGAAGCTCA
>NW_027837966.1:0-267 GCF_054177405.1 Leptonychotes weddellii
AACCAGAAGGAAGAGTGCCCAGGTCCAACCGCGCTGTCCTGTGAACAGTCTGTTTGGGGGGCAGGGGAAGTCGCTCCGAGATCACATTGGCGACGCCGCGCAGAGAGAAGGGGCAGAGGCCCAGGCCCTTCCTCGTGGAGGGCAGGACCAGCGGGAGCATCGCGGGTCTGGGGCCTCAGCCACATCACGTCAGACTCGGGCAGGGCAGGGCAGGGCAGGGCAGGGCAAGGTGTGCGGCATCAGGGCGTGGCCAGGCTGGCCGAGGAG
>NW_027837967.1:0-267 GCF_054177405.1 Leptonychotes weddellii
CACACCCCCATCGTGGCCACCATAGTGTCTGGAACTTTTGCAGGTGAGGAAACAAAACCCATTCCTTTGATCAGTTTCCTTACCTTGGATATTTCCAGTGGTTCTTCATCCCCCTCCCCCACCTCGTTTGTGCCTCATTCTAGCATTCATGGCATTCCTCTTCGAGCTCAGTGATCTTGTGGACCTCATGTCAATTGGGGCCCTGCTTGCTTACTCCCTGGTGGTCTTTTCCGTTCTTGTTCTCAGGTGAGACTCCACTGCATCTTG
>NW_027837968.1:0-267 GCF_054177405.1 Leptonychotes weddellii
AGCCGGAATAGTGCTCTGCCTTGTAAATGCATCAGCCCAGGGGCACTATCTCTTTCTGCAAAACTTCTGAGGGATGATCCTCCCTGCCGCCATGATGTCTCCCTGAGCAGGAGGCGGTTGGGGATCGAGGGTGCCCATGCTGCTCTGAAGAGTACGGTCACACCCCCGGAGGCTGGCGGCGGGGCGGGGAGGGTAGCTGTCTGCAGTGGCTACTTGCAGTGGCTGGAAGCAGGGCAAGGTGAAAGGCAAGCTGTAGTGACACTTACC
>NW_027837969.1:0-267 GCF_054177405.1 Leptonychotes weddellii
AAGACTAAACAAACTCACACCCCCATTACACTAGGACGTTACTGGACTTGAAACACAACACAACACACACACACACACACACACACACACACACACACACACACCCTCCCTTGCTTTCGAGCTGTGAGTTGTCACTGCCGTGGTGTCTCATGCGGGGCCCGGAATATTCCACATTCTTGTGGTGAGGGATGAGGCCACCTGGGCCCTTGAAAAAGGAGCTCTTCTCTTCCCAGGATGGGCCAAGACGTCCACAGTTAAGAGGGCTCC
>NW_027837970.1:0-2259 GCF_054177405.1 Leptonychotes weddellii
TGAAAAACAAACTGAGGGTTCTAGAGGGGAGGGGGTGGGAGGATGGGTTAGCCTGGTGATGGCTATTGAGGAGGGCACATTCTGCATGGAGCACTGGGTGTTATGCACAAACAATGAATCTGGAACACTACATCTAAAACGAATGATGTAATGTATGGGGATTAATATAAGAATAAAAAAATAAATTAAAAAAAAGAAACATTTTATTTACTTAAAATTACATATAAATAAATGTGACACAGTGACTGACTTACTATCTATCATGGTGCTTTTCCTCAGAAGAACAATGTAGAAGATTTTCCTCAGAAGAACATTACCATAATAGGAACATAAAATCCTCCCAGGCCACTAAAATCACATATACTGTAAACCTACAAATTTTATTTTATTTTTTATCTTTTATTTTAATTCAAGTATAATTAACATATGTTATATTATTTTCAGGTGTACAATACAGTGATTCAACAATTCTATATATTTCTCAGTGCTCATCAGAATAAGTGTGCTCTTAATCCCCTTCATCTACTTCACTCATCTCCCCATTCACCAACCCCCAGTGTGGTAACCATCAGTTAAAACTACAAATTTTAAACATTTTGTTTTATGAAAAAATAAAAACATTTTCAATTAAGTACTCTGCTTATTATGGGATTGTTAAAAATCAAAATTTGGTAAGTAATTCCTATTATGTAAATAGTAATGAAAATAAATTGTCCTTATTTGAAAAAGCTTAGCAACAACAAAAAACATGTAAGTGTACACCTTATAGAATTGTCTTTTTTTTTTTTTTTCCCCAGGCAGGCATTTTCTAACTGATTCCACCACAGTAATGGGCTGTGAGAGAGTGGGCGGTTATATTTCAGAAGCACTATCTCTAAAACAGAATAGGCTAAAAAAAATGGCCTCACTATTAAATTTAGTAGTCAAAGTCATGAAATCAGGTTTCAGCAAAACAGCTGACTGACAGCTGTCATTAAACTCCACGTAGCAAGGAATTTGACCACTGGGTCTGTTGTAAGATTTATCATCTATCCTCAGTTTCACATGAAGTTCATTGCCTTGCTCACAGAATTGTATGGAGATCGACCTGGTGCCCCCTTCCTAACAAAATCATTTCACAGTTACTGCATCTTACTCCAGAAAATGTATAACTGATGGGGGTTCTGACCAGAAGGAGGGAAACTGGAGGTATCAAACTTAGCTAACTAGAAAGTGATGGAAGGATGTGGAAAGGGAATGGATCCGAAAATATTAAATTAGGCATGAAGGTACATACCTTCATTCTTTAATATGTTTGAATATAATATATTCAGCTCTAGAATAGACTGTCAAGGATGTGGCTCATTTTGTTCTATATAAAGGTCCTAATATGATAACAAACTCACCAATGGCTTCACGTCAACCTTCTATACCTTTAGGGCATATAGAATACATTGTTATAAAGTCCCTGACCACCACGACCTTAACCCTAGTTCTGCCACCCCCTCCAGCACATTCAGAGCAACACGGGGACTTATCAGCTGGGCCACACATCTAATGCTGACCGCTGACCTCCAGAAAAACAGAATAAAGGGGGGGTGGGGTGAAAGAAAAAAGGGACCGAAACACATAAAGGTTTATAATTGCTGAGATGTCTAAGGAATACAAATAATGCATTCATTTTACAATGCATCATGGAACACTACATCAAAAACTAATGATGTACTGTATGGTGACTAACATAATAAAATAAAATTAAAAAAAATTTAAGTTTCTTTTTTTAAAATGTATTTATTTATTTTTGATGTAGTGTTCCATGATTCATTGTTTGCGTATAACCCCCAGGGCTCCATTCAGTACATGCCGTCTTTAATACCCATCACCAGGCTAATCCATCCCCCCCCCCAGAACCCTCAGTTTGTTTCTCAGAGTCCATAGTCCCTCATGGTTCGTCTCCCCCTCCGATTTCTCCCCCTTCATTTTTCCCTTCTAAACTAAGTTTCTTTTTACAAGGTATTTACTCATTAAATATTCCTTCTTCTTAAACATGTGCTAACACCATAGAATCTACTATGACTTAATTTTTTTTTTTTTAAAGATTTTATTTATTTATTTGAGACAGACAGAATGAGAGACAGAGAGCATGAGAGGGAGGAGGGTCAGAGGGAGAAGCAGACTCCCTGCCGAGCAGGGAGCCCGATGCGGGACTCGATCCCGGGACTCCAGGATCATGACCTGAGCCGAAGGCAGTCGCTTAACCAACTGAGCCACCCAGGCGCC
>NW_027837971.1:0-267 GCF_054177405.1 Leptonychotes weddellii
ATATTAAAAAAACAAACAAACATGTATTACATGAGTAAGTCATGTGAAGAACTAAAATAGTGGGCTCCTTAATAACAATGAGGATATAGAATCCTAAAAGATTTAAGATTAAGTGGCAGTTCTTTACCATAAGAAGCAAGTGATTATAATTATTAGGATGAGTGGATAAGGAAGAGTGACACCTGTGAAGGTTGATCACTGAGAGGCTTGGAGATTGTTAATAAAAAATGGTATCCTTAGGTGAGCAAGAAATGATATTACTCCATG
>NW_027837972.1:0-267 GCF_054177405.1 Leptonychotes weddellii
TTTGGTAAAGTATTCCTTCTGTTCATTAATTTTACTCCTGAGTCCACTGAATTGCCTTTCTGAGCTGCTTTTTTTTTTTTTGTAGTTTGTTGAATTTCTTCATAACACATATTTTGAATTCTCTCTCAGTTAGATTCCCATCTTCTGTGACTTTGAATTTGGTTGCTGGAGAATTGTCATTTTCTTTTTGTGATACCATGTTATCATGATTTTTCATGGTGTTTGATGAAATGTGCCTCTAATAGTGCATTTGAAGTAATAAATACC
>NW_027837973.1:0-267 GCF_054177405.1 Leptonychotes weddellii
GGACCCCGCGGCCGCAGCCTCCCCTGCCAAGACCACGGACCCCTCTGTGTTGTGGAGGGAGCGTGGCAGAGAGGCCTCAGGCGAGCACGCCCACAGGCAGCGGGGACTCAGCCCCTCTTGTGCCAGAGACAGGATGGGGCCACGGCCTCCCCAGGGCCGGGTTCCCAAGCTGCGCCATCTCTCACTGCTGCGTGCGCCGGCAGTCTCTGTAGTCTCTACCACAGTGCACAACAGGATTCAATGAACACGCCAGACAGAGGAGGTCGC
>NW_027837974.1:0-267 GCF_054177405.1 Leptonychotes weddellii
GGGCGCCTGGGTGGCTCAGTTGGTTAAGCGACTGCCTTCGGCTCAGGTCATGATCCTGGAGTCCCTGGATCGAGTCCCGCATCGGGCTCCCTGCTCGGCAGGGAGCCTGCTTCTGCCTCTGACCCTCCCCCCTCTCATGTGCTCTCTCTCTCTCATTCTCTCTGTCTCAAATAAATAAATAAATAAAAATTAAAAAAAAAAAAAACACTTCTTCTCCAATGACCCATTTTCCAAAATCCATGTCCATATCAATCTTCTACTGCCATG
>NW_027837975.1:0-267 GCF_054177405.1 Leptonychotes weddellii
CAGCCCATCGCCCAGTCACCAGCCCGGGGACCCAGCCCATCCTCCATGGTCACCAGCCCGGGGACCCAGCCCATCCTCCATAGTCACCAACCCTGGGACTCAGCCCGTCCTCCACGGTGACCAGCCCGGGGACCCAGCAAGCAGGAAGTCAGACCTGTCTCTAGCAATCCATCCAGGAAGCCCGACAATAACCCTGTGACAGTTGGCCCAACGGCCAGAACTTGATCCATAACTGACAGCTTCCCTAATTTTGTCCCCACTGCCAAC
>NW_027837976.1:0-267 GCF_054177405.1 Leptonychotes weddellii
GGACTGCAGTTCGCAGGCACGACCCCGCCACTCCGGGTTTCCGTCCAGGTGGCTGCAGTTTGCAGGCGTGACCCCAGTGCACCGGGTTTCCGTCTTGGCGGCTGCAGTTCGCGTGCGCGCGACTCCGTCACTCAGGGTTTCCACCCCGGGGGCTGCCCTAAAGTCCTTTCCCGGCGCTACCGGTCTGTGAGTCTGTGCCCGTCCTCAGCGCACGAGGCTGTCACTCACCAGCGGTGTAGGATCCCCACGGCCAGGCACCCTCCCGCT
>NW_027837977.1:0-267 GCF_054177405.1 Leptonychotes weddellii
GTCAGGATAATTAGCAGTTACTCAGGACTGCTCTTTACCCGAAAAGTCGCAGGGCCTGTGAGGCAGGCCGTCTTACCTCTGTTTCACGGAGGAGAGAACAGAGACTGAGTGGGCCTGTGGTCCCCGAGTTAGGACAAGGGGCTAGACTCATCCCACTCCAAAGCCTCTGCCACTGCCCAGCCTGACTGGGCCTGCCACCGCACCAGGCAGACTCTCTGGAGCCTTCCGGAAAGGTGGTGTCTGCACCCAGCCCGACACAGAGAGGAC
>NW_027837978.1:0-267 GCF_054177405.1 Leptonychotes weddellii
CTGCAGGCATTGTACTAAGTGAAATAGGCCAGGCACAGAGAAAGACAAATACTGTATGGTTCTACTTCTTTTTTTTTTTTTTTTTTTTTAAAGATTTTATTTATTTATTTGAGAGAGAGAGAATGAGAGAGAGCGAGTACATGAGAGAGGGGAAGGTCAGAGGGAGAAGCAGACTCCCTGCCGAGCAGGGAGCCTGATGCGGGACTCGATCCAGGGACTCCAGGATCATGACCTGAGCCGAAGGCAGTCGCTTAACCAACTGAGCCA
>NW_027837979.1:0-267 GCF_054177405.1 Leptonychotes weddellii
GGTTAGATACCAGACCAAAATGCTATATAAAGACACTCAAATAATGGAGCAGAACAAACAAATTAGAAGCCTATTTCCCTGTCCTATAATAGTTCAGAGATTAGCAGTGCAAGGCTGGAGGCTTTACCTTTTTCCTCCACAGGATATGTAGTACCCAAGCTGCTAGATTCACTCTGATATTCTTCTTTTTTTTTTTTTTCTTTTTTTTTTTATTCTTATGTTAATCCCCATACATTACATCATTAGTTCTAGATGAAGTGTTCCATG
>NW_027837980.1:0-267 GCF_054177405.1 Leptonychotes weddellii
CCACTGACACACAACTACATGGATGAGGTCAAAACCATGATTTTGAGGAAAAGAAGCCCAGGTGAGTACAAATGGCAGGATTCTGTTTATAAAAAATTCTAGAAAGTGGAAATGTGTTATAGTGACAGCACGCAGAGTGTTTGTTGCCAAACAGTAGGCGGGGGTGAGAAAAGGAAACAAGGGAAGCTGGGGGTGATGACTATGCTCATCATTCTGACTGTGGCGATGGTTTCACATGGATACACACATGCGCAGTTATCAGCACGT
>NW_027837981.1:0-2259 GCF_054177405.1 Leptonychotes weddellii
TTTTTCTAACTATACCCCTGAGACGCCCCTCTAAGACTGCCTTGTACACGGGGGGGGGGGGAGGGAGGGCGGGGGGGGGTGTGATACTCTACAGGGAAGATGAAACTTTGGGACACTCAACAGGGGAGGGGAGAGTTGACCCTGTTGTCTTAAGTTAGCAAACTTCGGGGCGCCTGGGTGGCTCAGTCATTAAGCATCTGCCTTCAGCTCAGGTCATGATCTCAGGGTCCTGGGATCAAGCCCCATGTCGGGCTCTCTGCTCAGCGGGAAGCCTGCTTCTCTCTCTCCCTCTGCTACTCCCCCTGCTTGTGCGCGCTCTCTCTCTCTTTCTCTGTCAAATAAATAAATAAAATCTTTAAAAAAGTAAGTTAGCAAACTTCAAAAAGGCTATTTGAAGTAGTAATAATACACATTTGAAAGAGATCACAATATTTGCCCAGAAAATAATTTGGAATCTCTAAAGGGATTATGGCCATTTGTCCAGTGGAAGAAAACACTGAAGATCTCTTTGTTACTTGAGATCTTGAACTTTTAGAACGCAGGACATGAAGTTCTTTTGAATGTGGAGGGCTGCCCTGGGCACTGACATCCTGCTGGGGGAGAGGGGAAGAGAGGAAATAGAGGATCAAGTAGGTTTTGAAGGGCCAGGCGTGGATTTGGTAGATATCACTTTTGCCCGTGGTCCACTGGTCAGAGCTCAGTCACCAGGCCCTGCCTAAATGCAAGGGCACTGCTGGGCAACCAGCACCCAGCTGCAACTCCCTGCTCTGGAAGGGGAACAGAACTCTGGTGGACAGCCAGCATTTCTGCTGTGTAGAAAGATTCCTGGCAGCTCTCAACCCTGTGTATGAGCATCACGTGTCGTGCTTTAAAAAACGCAGGTGCCTGGTCTCTGGCCCCAGGGATTCTGACTCGGTGGGCGTGGGCTGGTGACTGGGAGAATCTGTATTTTCAAAGGCACAGCCTGGGTTGAGAGTCACTGGGATGCTCTGGAGTGTGTACCCCTGACATTGTCTCTCAACAGTTTTTAAAATCATTTCTCATCCTTCTCATTGGGAACAGTGCTCCTTATTTGGCTTCTATTTTGTATCTGCTCGTAAAATAGTTCTTGCCATGATCAAAGGGGACTAAGAGTCAATACTTTGGACAGGTTTTCAGTAATGGAGTATCTGTAATGAATACTATATAATTTGATAAATTTTGTATCAATATATGACACAATAAAATAATGCAGGTATGTGTGATTGATGATTTATTGATTTCTGAGAAGTGCAGTTGTTCCCTGTGCCATAAAATCATGTATTCAGAAAACTATTCTTTGAATGATTTGAAACTTTTTATATTTCCTTTTGTGTGCTACAGGAAATAAGAATAAAAAATAAAATTTCACAGTTTCCAAATTCTAATGTAGTCATTTAAAAATTATTACCAGAGAATATTTATTCTGTTGAAAGTATTACTAAATGGGCGCCTGGGTGGTATTGTCAGTTGACCATCTGACTCTCGGTTTCGGATCAGGTCATGATCTCAGGGTCGTGGGAATTAGCCCTGTGTCTGCTTGAGATTCTCTCTCTCCCGCTCTCTTTGCCCCTCCCCCCAGTCCCTTGCTCTCTCCCTCTGTGAAATAAATAAATAAATCTTTTTTAAAAAAGAAAGTATTGCTAAGCACAAATATTACATATTAAGGTGCTATTCTCATTAAATAGAATAAAATTAATTACTCCTTTCCTATTCTCCCACTGCATTTTGTATATATGTTTTATTTTGTTTATATGTGTTTAAATATTTTATTTTATATTTACTTAAATACATTTATTTATTTTGTATGTATACAGTGTCTGTTTTAATTAGCTAGCGAGCTCCTGACGGGTAAGGCCAGTATTATGTTCATTGTCTTCATCTTCTACAGTGTGTTCTAGAAATGAGTACTCAAAACGTGTATTACAATGACTGCAAATCACTCACATCATTTAACCTACTCAATGCCTGTTATGTGCCAAAGAATAAGCAACGACCAGTACAAAAATCTCTGCCCTGAGAGCTTACATTTTTGTAAATAAAATAAATACATTAAAGGTAAGGTCTGTTAGCTGGTGATAAGTGCAATGGAAAAAAGTAAAGACAGCGTGTTGATGCAAGATGGTGGCATTTCAGCTTTGTATGGGGAGCTCAGGAAAGGCCTGAAGGGAAAGGAATTTGAGTTAAGCTAAAGACTTGAGTCAGACTTCAAGAAGTGGGTGGACAAATTTTTTTTTTTTT
>NW_027837982.1:0-267 GCF_054177405.1 Leptonychotes weddellii
AGCTAAGGACTACTCTAAAAAAGAGACGGGCCAAATTTTTGTCAACCTATGCTCATAGTGCATTATTTGGGAGCTAAACTTCTTTGTATTTGCAAACATCAGCATATGGATTCCTAGTTTTTATTCTGATAGTCATATGTATGAACTTTGTAACCTCTGAACAGTTGTTGAAGACAAGCATACTAGATCAGTCCAGAGCTAATGATGCTTGATGTAACTGGAGGGTAGGAGCTCAACCTTGCTCCCTAGAAAATCCCAAGTGAAGAA
>NW_027837983.1:0-267 GCF_054177405.1 Leptonychotes weddellii
GAGCGATTAAAAACTGCCTTTGCTTACAGGTATGATGATTCTCTCCCCCTGCTGCTTCTTATTTTCCGTACCCCTCATTCTCCAACTGGTGTTATAGCACAAGAAGACAAACCTCTTGAATGGGTGACTTTACATACAAAAACTTCTGGAACTGTTACTCCATATCTATCTCTTGTCGCTTCACTCATTCTCCAAGGACAAAAGCGTTCTATTCAAATTCTAGGTTTTGACCCAGCGCTCATTGTTTTACCTATCTCTTCCACATCT
>NW_027837984.1:0-267 GCF_054177405.1 Leptonychotes weddellii
ATAAATAAATAAATAAATCTTTAAAAAAAAAAAATAAAAGTTCCGATTTTGTGCTCCACTGCTCTATCACTTGCCAGAAGTGGCCGTCGGAGGCCCCCTCCCCCGCCGTCTATCCTTGGATTCACTTCTCCGCACATCCTACCCTCCAGAAAGTGGTTGCTTTTCTGTTCAGAGTGTTGTTGCTATTCTTTTCTTCGATCTCCTCTTGAGTTTGTAGGTGTTCAGAATGGTTTGATCCCTATCCAGCTGAATTCCTGAGACCAGACA
>NW_027837985.1:0-267 GCF_054177405.1 Leptonychotes weddellii
CACACCCCCATCGTGGCCACCATAGTGTCTGGAACTTTTGCAGACGAGGAAACAAATCCCATTCCTTCGATCAGTTTCCTTACCTTGGATATTTCCAGTGGTTCTTCATCCCCCTCCCCCACCTCGTTTGTGCCTCATTCTAGCATTCATGGCATTCCTCTTCGAGCTCAGTGATCTTGTGGACCTCATGTCAATTGGGGCCCTGCTTGCTTACTCCCTGGTGGTCTTTTCCGTTCTTGTTCTCAGGTGAGACTCCACTGCATCTTG
>NW_027837986.1:0-267 GCF_054177405.1 Leptonychotes weddellii
GGGCTGGCCTTGTCCCAGCTGGAGGGCCCGGCCGGCCCTGCCCCCAGGACCCCCTGCCGTGTGTGGTTTGTGGCCTGGGCTGTGGCCAGGGCCGTGGTGTCTGGTGTCTCAGCGGGGCCCCGCACCGCTGGAGCAGACCAAGGATGCGGTGGGCCGTGAGGGCCTTTCTCGCAGGGCCGCCCACACTCCAGTGTGGGGAAGAAGGCTCTGGAGAGGCGTTTCCTCTCTTGGTCTCCTTCTGACCTTCTTTCCTCACCAGTCACTGTT
>NW_027837987.1:0-267 GCF_054177405.1 Leptonychotes weddellii
GGCCACGTCCCCTGTGGTCATCCACCTGAAGAAAGGCGGTGGAACCGTCCATGTGCAGATGGGGACCCGCGGCACCGGGTGGCTGGGGGCGGCCATGGTCATGCATCCCAGATCCCAACCCAGGCCGGCCGCTCCGCAGCCCTGGCTCCCGATCCCAGTCCTCAGCCTCCCCCAGGGCAGAGGCTCCACAAGGCGGATGAAGGCCGTGGCCACAAGCACGTCCTGGGTGGGCAGCCCATCGGTGCCTGAGGGACGGGAAAGGAGGCG
>NW_027837988.1:0-267 GCF_054177405.1 Leptonychotes weddellii
GGTCCAGACAGGGCTCACCAGATACCTGCATCACTCTCCCGTCCTCCTAGGCCCAGACACGGCTCACCAGGTACCTGCATCACTCTCCCATCCTCCTAGGCCCACACAGGGCTCACTAGGTACCTGCATCACTCTCCCTGTGCTCCTAGGCCCAGACAGGGCTCACTAGGTACCTGCATCACTCTCCCGTCCTTGCCCCGGTACAGTGTGTAGAGCTGGTATGCTCTGAACTCATGGGGAGGGGGCGGGGGGGAGCATCGGTGCCTG
>NW_027837989.1:0-267 GCF_054177405.1 Leptonychotes weddellii
CCTCCCCCCTCTCATGTTCTCTCTCTCTCAAATAAATAAATAAAATCTTTAAAAAAAAAAAAAAGAGTCAGATGCTTAACTGAGCCACCCAGGAGTCCCAAGTCTATCAGTGTTTAATCAAAACATTATTTGCCAAGCCTCCAAGGTTAGAGAAACTGGAAGTATGTGCACACCTTCCATTGAGATGCATACTAGGTGCTGGGCATTTTACACCCACCATCTCCTGGAATCTAGATGACTCTGGGCAGCTAGCAGTTCTTACTCTCA
>NW_027837990.1:0-267 GCF_054177405.1 Leptonychotes weddellii
AACATTCTTGTGGAACTCTAAAACAGTTAAACATATTTTTTAAAGAATTCTGAATTCAAATATAGGGTTTTTTTTAAATTTCCAGAACTATTTTTCTGTAAAGGGAGTTGCTGAAATATTTAGAAAACATAGCAATCTATTGTCAATACAGTTTTTCCTGATACCTGAAGAGCTTTGCAATCACCGGGAGAAAGCAAAAGAAAAATGCTTAAGTTTAGATAAGGTGAAATTCTTATTGCCCTGAGACAGCTTTGTGGAATCTTAGTG
>NW_027837991.1:0-267 GCF_054177405.1 Leptonychotes weddellii
TGTTCTCTCTCTCTGTATCTCTGTGTCTCGAACGAAAAAAAAAAAATCTTTAAAAATTCGTACCCCAACGAAACACATCCCTCCAGGTTCCCGGGACTCACCTTAAAATTGTTCTCCTTCAACTCTTGGAAGTCTCTTTCCAGCAAGAAGTCAGTTCTGCAGTGCATGATAAGGCAACAAAGGGTCTGGCACTTGTCCCCACACGCCTAGCGTTTACTGAGACAGGTGTCTGAGATTATGGGTCACTCCCCCAACCCTAGTAAACTC
>NW_027837992.1:0-2259 GCF_054177405.1 Leptonychotes weddellii
CTCAGTTTGTTTTCTGCGATTAAGAATTCCTCATATCAGTGAGATCATATGATACATGTCTTTCTCTGTTTGACTTATTTCACTCAACATAATACCCTCCAGTTCCATCCACGTCGTTGCAAATTAGAGCCTCCATTTTTGATATCACCTCATTAGTAGCCTTTTTGATTTCAACATGGTTAGATTTTAGTTCTTTTATTTCTCCAGAATGTTTCTCTAATATCTTCCATGCTTTTTTCAAGCCCAGCTAGTATGTTTAAAATGGTCATTCTGAACTCTAGTTCTGACATCTTACTAATGTCCATATTGATTAGGTATCTGGCAGTCAGTAGTTCCCCTTGTTCTTTTTTTTTGAGGTGATTTTTTCCATCTTGTCATTTTGTCCAGAGGAAAATAGATGAATGAGAGAACAAAATGCTAACAGGGTAAAAACGACCCCAGAAAAATATACTCTAAACAAATCAGAAGAGACCTGAAACTGGGGAAAAGAATGGGAAAGAAAGGAAAAAGCAAAAGAAAAAGATAAAAATAACAAAGAAACAAACAAGAAAACAGAATATGATCATATATGATCAGGCTGGTGCATAGATCAGAGCCACAGCCTAGATTTTGGATGTATTTTGGTCTGTTAGAAGAAAGTGCCTTCCAAAATTTTCAAGAAAGAAAAACTTATATATGTACAAAAATAAGGGTAAACACAATGAAGGGATGGAATATGACTGTAAATTGAAAATTATAAAAGATTTTATAAAAGAATTGATAAAATAAGAAGTTGTTTGAAAAAAGAAAGAAGAGGATTTGAAAAAAAAAAGGGAGAGAATGTGATCAGGCAGGGGACTAGAACAAAGCCATACACTAGAGATTTCTGGTATATTGTGGTCTGTTAGAAGAAACTATATCCCAACATTTTAAAGAGAGAACAACTTATATATATATATATATATATATATATATATATATATATATGATAGAATATGACTCTAAAAATGAAAAATAAGAATATTTTCAATAAAATGGATTGATAAGATATTGGTTGAAAAAGGGAAAAAGAAAAATTCAAAAAAATAAAGAAAAAGAATAAAAGAAAATTAAAAAATATTAACTTTAGAAGACTAAAGAATCATGGTAAAAAAGCCATGAATTCTATTTGCAGTGTTCCCCTAGCGCTGGAGTTCTGCCATTCTCATTGATCGGTAAACTTGGTCTTACCTGGCTGTTCTTGCTGATCTTCTGGGGGAGGGACCTATTATCATGGTCCCCAAATGTCTTTTCCAGAGGTGGAATTGCCCTGTCCTTGCCGGGTCAGAGCTAAATAATCTGCTCCGGTTTGCTCTCGGGAGTTTTGTTCCCTGTAAGCTTTCTGTAGAGCTTTGGAGGACGAGAGTGAAAATGGTGCCCTCCCAATCTCTGTCCAGGAGGGGCCGAGAATTCGGGGCCCCACTCCTCAGTGCACCCCAAGAGAAAAGCAATCAATCACCCTGTCTTGCCAGTCTCTGGCCGCACTCTGTGCTCACCCGGCCTGTGACTGAGTGTTTCTATCTCTGGCACCAGACCCCGTTTGGAGTCTCCAAACCCAGCAGATCCCTGTGGTGCGCTCCCATGCCACTCCTCCCAGGGAAGGAAGTGGAGTTTCCCTGGATCTGCCACTTGCTGTGTCCCTGCTGGAGGAGCAGTGGCCCAACTGTGCTGTGGATCACAGTTTATGGCAACCCTGAGCTGAGAACCCGCGCCTCAGCTCCGTCTCTGCAGCCGGCCTCCCTGCTCCGATACCTGGGAGCTCTGCCACACTCAGGTACCCCCAGTCTTTCTGTGACCCCGAGGGTCCTGAGAACACACTGTCCCAGCGAGTGTTTCACCCCCTGCATAGCCACTGGAGTGACATCCTTCAGTGGAGCCGACTTCTAAATGTTCCAATTTTGTGCTCTGCTGCTCTATCCCTTGCCAGTAGCGGCTGACGGACTCCCCATCCCCTGCTGTCCATTTTCCCGAATATCGCCTCAGATTCACTTCTCTGCACGTCCTACCTTCCAGAAAGTGGTTGCTTTTCTGTTCAGAGAGTTGTTGCTATTCTTTTCTTTGATCTCCTGTTGAGTTCGTAGGTGTTCAGGATGATTTGATCCCTATCTAGCTGAATTCCTGTGACCAGACGAAATTTAGGTCTCTTACTCCTTTGCCATCTTGCTCCTGTTTTGTTTCTTAAATTCCACATATGCGTGAGATCATTTAGTATTTGTCTTTCTCTGACTGGCTTATTTCACT
>NW_027837993.1:0-267 GCF_054177405.1 Leptonychotes weddellii
CGCCTGGGTGGCTCAGTTGGTTAAGCGACTGCCTTCGGCTAAGGTCATGATCCTGGAGTCCCTGGATCGAGTCCCGCATCGGGCTCCCTGCTCGGCAGGGAGTCTGCTTCTCCCTCTGACCCTCCTCCCTCTCATGCTCTCTGTCTCTCATTCTCTCTCTCTCAAATAAATAAATAAAATCTTAAAAAAAAAAAAAAAACTATACTGAAGAACTGAGAAAAATAAAAAAAGAACCCAAAGTAACTATGTTCAAGTCAATATACAGAG
>NW_027837994.1:0-267 GCF_054177405.1 Leptonychotes weddellii
CACACAATGGATGCCCAGTAGCTGCTGGTCAGTCCAGGGCACGAAAGGTAGAGACCAGCTCTGGGCTTGTGGAAGCACACTGCTTTGATTTTCTTCTTTTTCCCCATCTGCATTTTGTTGCTTTTCTACCGTGATGATATGTTTTCATTCTTTCTACTTAGTAGAGGTGAGCCGGAGATCATCTGACTAAAAATAAACCTCATGAGAAGAAAGGGACTGGGGATGTAGCTCATTCCCTCCTTCAGGAAGTTTCTGCCATCCTGCTCT
>NW_027837995.1:0-267 GCF_054177405.1 Leptonychotes weddellii
AATAGAAGAAAATTATCTGACATTAAAGCTTCAAAGTCAGGGCGCCTGGGTGGCTCAGTCCGTTAAGTGTCTCTCTGCCTTCGGCTCAGGTCATGATCCCGGGCTCCTGGGACCAAGCCCCGCATCAGGCTCCCTGCTCACGGAGAGTCTGCTTTTCCCTCTCCCTCTGTCCCTCCCACTTGTGTTCTCTCTTGCGTGCACGCTCTCTCTCTCTCTCAAATAAATAAATAAATAAATCTTTTAAAAAAAGCTTCAGGGGTGCCTGGG
>NW_027837996.1:0-267 GCF_054177405.1 Leptonychotes weddellii
CATGAGCCTGCTCGCTACGAAGGCGCACACACGACTTGTGTCTTCCCACAACATCAGCTTTATTCAATCATAAAGCAAAGTTAAATCTCAATGAGAAAGTGGGTTCAGGATTCCAAACTCAGTGACAATTCCCCATGTGATTGAACTTGGCTCCTTACACAGCACACAAAGCAGGACAGAAGACAAACCGTGCAACAAATGAGGTAGCAGAGGGGTGCAGGAACCAAATGCGAAGTCAGTCTGTGGGCGTGCAGTTGAGATAAGGCC
>NW_027837997.1:0-267 GCF_054177405.1 Leptonychotes weddellii
CTTGTGAGTGTCAGAAGGGAGAGCACCCCAGCCAGACAGAGCAGTGATCCAAAGGCTTTTCTATGCCAAGACCCCCAAGGAGGTCACTGTGTGGCTGCAGCAGAAGGAGGGCAGGTGATAGTCAGAGGCCATGAGGTTGGAGAGGTAACACCCACCAGGTAGAGTGGGCCTTGAAGGCTTTTCCTCTAAGTGAAAAGGGAGTCATGGAAGATTTTTATGCAGAGGAGTGATGGGAATCTGACTACGTTCTGATAGGCTCAGTCTGAT
>NW_027837998.1:0-267 GCF_054177405.1 Leptonychotes weddellii
CTGCTTGTGTTCCCTCTCTCGCTGTCTCTCTCTGTCAAATAAATAAATAAAATCCTTTAAAAAAAAAGATTTGACAGAGAGAGACAGCGAGAGAGGGAACACAAGCAGGGGGAGTGGGAGAAGGAGAAGCAGGCTTCCCACCGAGCAGGGAGCCCGATGCGGGGCTCGATCCCAGGACCCCGGGATCATGACCTGACCCGAAGGCAGACGTCCAACGACTGAGCCACCCAGGCGCCCCTAAAAATTTCTTTCTTAATAAAAAGAAAT
>NW_027837999.1:0-267 GCF_054177405.1 Leptonychotes weddellii
AACATAGATATTCATTTAATATCTGGATCACTTCTCACTAAAATAGAATACTGAAACATAGATTACTAAGCAACACTTTTAAATTTGTAGGTTTTTGCTTCTTTTTTTTTGGATAGTGGATATATTTTTATTTATTTATATATTTATTATTCTTATGTTAATCCCCATACATTACATCATTAGTTTTAGATGAAGTGTTTCGTGATTCATTGTTTGTGCATAACACCCAGTGCTCCATGCAGAATGTGCCCTCCTCAATACCTACCA
>NW_027838000.1:0-267 GCF_054177405.1 Leptonychotes weddellii
GAAGAGAAGAGTCAGGACAGACAGGGGCCTGGAGCAGGCCACTCCTGATCTGAGGGGACATGGCTCTCGGGGGCTGCCAGCCATGCCCTTCCTGAGGCACACAGCTATTACATCAGTGACCGAGAGAAGGATGAGAAATCAAGCAGTCCTCAGTGAAATGGCTTCTAGTTGAGCATTAAACTACGATTTGCTGACTCTTCAATAATCTGAGAATGACTATATAAAATATCATCGAAAATTTAAACTGACACGTTACTAGCAAAAAAT
>NW_027838001.1:0-267 GCF_054177405.1 Leptonychotes weddellii
AGGGGGGAAGGTCAGAGGGAGAAGCAGGCTCCCTGCCGAGCAGGGAGCCCGATGCGGGACTCGATCCCGGGACTCCAGGATCATGACCTGAGCCGAAGGCAGTCGCTTAACCAACTGAGCCACCCAGGCGCCCCAACATTTCCCAAGATTTTAAAATTGCACACAATGTAGCACACAATACAGGATTCTTAGTTATAGGCGAGCAAAGAATGCCCTGAGATTTTATGCAGACTCCTGCATTTGAGTGAATATCTTTCATCTGGAGAG
>NW_027838002.1:0-267 GCF_054177405.1 Leptonychotes weddellii
GTCCAGTCGGGGCTCCCAGCTGGAGCTGGTCATGGGCAGGGTGTAGGGCTCTGAGGACGCAAGTGCCTCAAGGCCAGCAGAGAGGAAGGCTGGGGAGGAAGGATGAAAGGCTTCTTGTCCCCCTGTTTGCCTCACCCCTTTGCCACCAAGCCAGCTCTCATCCTTCAGGTGGCACTTAAGTGCCTCTTCCTCCAGGAAGTCCTCCCTGACTGCCAGGCCTGTGTTCCCAGAGTCCCCCTGACTGAACATCACTTCATGAGGTAAATG
>NW_027838003.1:0-13397 GCF_054177405.1 Leptonychotes weddellii
TTTTTTTAAAGATTTTATTTATGTATTTGAGAGAGAGAGAATGAGAGAGAGCGAGTACATGAGAGGGGGGAGGGTCAGAGGGAGAAGCAGACTCCCTGCTGACAGCAGGGAGCCCGATGCGGGACTCGATCCCGGGACTCCAGGATCATGACCTGAGCCGAAGGCAGTCGCTTAACCAACTGAGCCACCCAGGCGCCCCATCATACACTGTTAAATAATAAATTCATCTGAACTAGCAATCTCCAAATAGGAGATTTGAAAGTCAGAGTCAAATAATTGGTTAAAATTTAACACACTGTACTAAATTCAAACTGAAGTAGAGAAATAGGAAAATTGAAGAATAAAATCTGCCCAAAGAGACTACAAAAAAAAAATCTCATTGTTTCTTTATTTTTTTTTAAAGATTTTATTTATTTGAGAGAGAGAGAGAGTGAGCAGGAGCTGGTGGGGGGGAGAGGAAGGAGGAAGGGGAGGAAGAGGGAGAAGCCGACTCCCTGCTTCCCGGCTGATCAGGGAGCCTGATGCAGGGCTCCATCCCATGACCCTGAGGTCATGACTGGAGCCGAAGGTAATCGCTTAACTGACTGAGCCACTGAGGCACCCCCAAAACCTCATTGTTTCTGACCAGTTACAGGAGACTATGGATTCTTCTATTTTGGCAATGTGTAAATGTAGATAGTTGGTAATTCAAACCATTACAAAAGTGCCTTTCAAATTCTTACAGGTTTTTTCAGTCTTTAGTTGATTGTTTTATAACTTGCTTGATTTTTACTGAATGTGTGCTGTGACAATTTGGGAAATATATCACATTGGTTTTTCTCTGTGCTTCCCAGAAAAGTTTTTAAAGGGGTACATTTTTTTTTTTAAGATTTTATTTATTTGACAGAGAGAGCACAAGCAGAGGGAGAGAGAGGGAGAAGCAGGTTCCCTGCTGAGCAAGGAGCCCGATGTGGGACTCGATCCCAGGACCTTGGGATCATGACCTGGGCCGAAGGCAGCCGCTTAACCGACTGAGCCACCCAGGCGTCCCAAAGGGGTACATTTTTAGAGATACCAGGGAGAACAAAGATTTCCAGATTGTTCTTTGATATAGTTTGGCATTATTGGCAAGATCCTGGTCAGTATTCTTCCACATGACACTATAAATGACCACCTGTGAACATTCTGAGAACTCCACTCTGATGGAAGGCTTGATACGTCAAATGTAACACATGGTCTATGTATCTTTAGCCTCTGTATTTACATATATTTGACACTAAATCATGCAATGTTTTTCAACCTGACCTCTGTATGATATGCCAGTCCTGTTTCAACCTATGCAGTGGAGCCTAGGTATCTGCATTTTTAAAGCTGTTCAGGTGTTTCTGATGTGCAATCTGAGCAAGAGGTCATGACTGTAAGAATACCTGGGTTTCCACACGACCCAGAATCTTACTCCATCTTGCAAAGCCATGCTGTACGACTTCACAGGATCCAAGTGGCAATGGTAGATCTCATACATAGAAGGGACCTGACTGAAGAGGAAGAGGTAGGAGGTAGATTTTTCCATTGCACACCCTTCTGCAACATTTTAAATTATGAAATTAATTTAAAAAATAGATGATTAAAATTAAAAATAAGTATTTTAAACATGAGGAGAATTTTGTTAGGGGACAAAGAGCTATAGGGAACACCAAAAATTATGAGATTTGTCATATGTGGAGCTGGCCTCCAGCCAACTTTCTGAATTTGAGATGTTCGGGAGTTTCTGAAGCATTTTGCAGAGTTACATTCATATGGGACTTAAACATATGGAAAATCCTTTATATACCTTTTGTGTAAGAAACAGATAGTTTGCTCCTTCAGGGGCAGAAGACTACTTAAGTTCTCATTCCATTGGTAGAATATTCAAAGGCAGTTCTTGGCACTAAAAATGCTTATAGCAAAGGACTGTAAAGAGTTTTCAAGAAAAGAGAAAGTGCATCAGTGCATTGCTGAAATTGCCACATAATGGCAAAGTATCCTCCCTGTTATCTCTAAAAATGTAACTTCTTAAAAAAAATTTACAGGCTAAGAGAGATAAAGTCACTTGGTCAATTTCAGACAGCCTAAAAATGGTAGACCTTAGATTTAAACCCAAACCTCTGTTCAAAGTCTGTCTTTTGCATTTCATCAGGCTGCCTCGCCTTTTATACAGAGGCCCATGCTTGAAAGAGTTACAGTGAAGAAAAATGAAGAGCTTCAAGGCTCAAGAAGTCTAAGTCTAGTAAAGATGACAGAATTTTGGAATTTTTAATCAAGGTCATAAAATGAAAGACCTTAAGTAAATAAGATGTTTTATGTCAGAAATGGTGACCAGTCAGGCTCAATCCCTCTGAGGGTAGAGAAGAATAAAAAGAAAGTAACTTGCTAGGGAGTTTATATTAGCTATGAGAACTTCCTGTAGGTAAGCTGTGGATGCTCTTCCCTTTGTGACCATGGAGGACCCATTTAAGTCTAACCGTGGATAGAAGCTGTGCTATACAGGGGAGATGGTGGGCTTGACAGCACAGTTCATTTTTTATCTTCCTGAAAATATGACTTTGGGTATGGTTTGTCCTGTCTCAATTTTCTTATCTGGAAAATGGAAAAGAATATCTAAAGTGGGGAAGTGTATCATTTTGAGGATAAAAGGAAATCACAAAAAGTGTGTGCCTGGCATGTGATAGGGGTCCAATAAATGTGAGCTCCTTCTTCCCCCACTTTGCAGGACACCTCCAGAGGCTCAATTTTTTGTTTGCTTTTAAAGTATATTCCAAAACTGTGTGGAGAGAGGACAAAATTTTTGCAAAAAAACCCCCACATATTTAAAAGAGATGCAGTTATGGCTATGCCTGATGATGAAGTGTCAATGTAGGTTTATCCATTGTTACAAATGTATCATGCTGGTGACGGCTGTTGATGGTGGGGAAAGCTGTGTGTGCAGGGGCAGGGGGCTTATGGGAAACTGTAGTTTCTGCTTAATTTTATTGTGAACCTAAAAGTGCTTAAAAAAAGAAGTCTATTTTTCAAAAGAGAGAGAGAATATAAATATAAAGAAAAGCTGAGTATAAGTTTTTAAAAAGTGGTTTGTAAAAAGAAGGTATAATGCGTGAAGACTGATGGAGACAAAAACCCAGAAGCAACAGGCCACAGAGGGCACCCTACTCCCACCGGTAGGTTAGGGGACAGAATCACATGAATTATCAATAGAAAAGCCAACAGCTTCGTGTTTTACCACCTCTCGCCAGCGAGTTTTTGCCTGTGTGCACAGGTACCTGCCTGCATTTTAACTTGTAATCTGAGCAGGAGCTTTTGGTGTCTTCTTCCATATTTTGGTATCCCTGTGTGAGAGTTTACCTGGCTCTTAATAAGCTATAGTCGCCCTAGTAACTTTACTTAATTCAATATTTTGATGTTTTTTAAACACACAGAACATGTTCTAACACTAAAGAATTATGATTCAGTGACTGCCACAAAGCCTCAGGCTAACTTTCACGGGTAACAAAAGCTTATGAAGACACAGCTTGGGAGTGAGGAGGGGCTGGTAATAAAATCTAATTGGGTATGCTTTATTGGATAGCTTTATTTTGTTTTAAGGAGAGGATTTGGAGCCAGATAATAATGACAGTAATCTATTCAATTTATGTAGAAAAGTGTTTCAGATGATATTAATAGACAAGCAATGTTTACATTTTATATTGGGTGTATAGTTCCCTATGGAGACAAAGTATTAAGCTGAGATTTCATGCTGCTCTTCTTTTTCCACCTGGATCAAAAATACAGTAATTCAGTGCTTCAGATATACTTTGGCAACAGATTTTCTGAGCATTATGAATGTTTATATTCTGCAGCAGCAGTTTCAGTGTTTCCTGGGGTTTTAATTGTTTTACTTTGTGCTGTTGAGTAAACTTAAGCCATCATCATTATAGTACAAAGTTAAACACTGCTGAAATATACCTCAGTATCACATTTCCACTTGCTCCAGAATGGTAGTAGAAGCTGTGGAAGTGATCTGCAGACAGAAATTCCAAATTTCTTGGTGAAAATATTAAAAACACTTACTGCCTGGCACTAAGTAGAGACTTCACTCTCAGTGCAGATTCTGCTTGAGATTCTGTCTCCCTCTGCCCCTCCCCCTGCATGCTCTCTCTCTCTCTAAAATAAATAAATAAATCTTTAAAAAACCAAAAATGTCAAGTTTTCAACCAAAAAGTATGAATATGCAAAGAAACAGTAAAATATAAGGTCCATTCACAGGAGAAATTTACAGAAGCATTCCCTGAGGAAGCATAGCCATTGGAAATAGTAGACAAAGACATGAAATCATCTGTTAAATAAAATAAAAGGGGGCAGAAAGAATATTTAAAAGAATATGGTCTGAAGGATTCTGGGAATATGGCAGAGCAGAAAGCACCAGGAATTTGTCTCCCACCTGCACAAATATTACACTGGCATAATCTGTTTGATGTAACTATTTTGGAACTATAGAGACTGTTGAAGGCTTACAACTACAAGGAGGAAGGTTTGTGAGTTAATTTTGGTCAATTTCCGAATCCTAGCGCGGTAGCAGTTGCCCAACCCCCATCCCAGCTAGCTCTTCATGTGCTCCTGGAACAGCTGGTACAAAGCTGGTGTAGCCAGGGCAGGCAAAAACATCCTGTCCTCCAAGTATCAGGAATGTGTGCTCTAATTGCTGTTCAATATTTCCAATCACAGAGGTGAAGACAGAGGCAGTCATTCTTGCTGCACTTCTCCTCATTGTTGTAAGCACCTTTCCCTCTAGCTGAAGTAATTTCCACAGGGATTTAAAAGGATGGCACCTGCCTCTCTCCATTTTTCTATTTTTCCCCCTTTTGGGAGCCAGGCATTAAAGACTAGGACATTAAAAATCACAGCACATACAGGGAAAATTATAAAGTGACCACACATGCCTAGAGAAAGGCTCAAAAAGACTTGAGCAGACCTTAATCTTACACCTCAGGCTGATCCTCTGCATAGAAATGGCCTACAAATTTAAACAAACAAACAAATAAATAAATAAATAAATAAATAAACAGCAAACATTGAGGAAGGGAGAGAATCAGATCTCCAGAGTTACTATATTATTAAATTCAAACGGCCAATGTTCAACAAAAAGATCACAAAGTATACCAAGAAACAGGAAATATGGCCCATATAAAGGGAAAAATAAACCAGTAGAAACTGTTCCTAAGAAACACCAAATGACAGATATACTAGAGAAAGGATTTAAAACAACTCCCTCAAAGATGCTCAAAGAGCTAAAGACAATGTGGTGTAAGTCAAGAAAATCATGAATGAACAAAATGGAAATATCAATAAAAAGATAGAAAACCTAAAAATAAACCCAAAGAAATTCTGAACGTGAAAGCTACAATAACTGGAATAAAAATTTACTTCAGGGTTTCAAAAGCAGATTTGAGAAGGCAGAAGAAAGAATCAACCAACTTGAAAATAGGACAATGAAAGTCAAACTACAATGAGATATAACCTCACACCTGTCATAATGGCTAAAATCAACAACACAGAAACAACAGATGTTGGGGAGGATGCAGAGAAAGGGAAACCCTCTTGCCCTGTGGGTGGAAATGCAAATTGTTGCAGCCACTCTGGAAAACAGTATGGAGGTTCCTCAAAAAGTTAAAAATAGAACTACCCTATGATCCAGCAATTGCACTATTAGTTATTTACCCAAAGATTACAAAAATACAGATTTAAAGGGGGTACATGCACTCTGATGTTCATAGCAGCATATCAACAATAGTCAAACTATGGAAAGAGCCTAAATGCCCATCGACTGATGAATGGATAAAGAATATGTGGTATGTGTGTGTGTGTATACATATACACAGTGGAATATTACTCCAAAAGAATGAAATCTTACCATTCTCAACAGTGTGGATGGAACTAGAGGGTATTATGCTAAGTGAAATAAATCAGATAAAGACAAATACCATATGATCTCACTCATATGTGGAATTTAAGAAACAATACAGATGAACATATGGGAAGGGGAAAAAAAGACAGAGAGGGAAACAAACCATAAGAGACTCTTAAAAATAGAGAACAAACTGAGGGTTGATGGAGTAAAGTGGGTGGGGGAGGGACTAGATGGGTGATGGGTATTAAGGAGTGCACTTGTGCTGAGCACTGGGAGTTGTATGTAAGTGATGAATCACTGAATTCTACTCCTAAAACCAATATTGCACTGTATGTGAACTAACTAGAATTTAAATAAAAATTTGAAGAAAATAAATTAGTCGAAAAGCCAGTATCACCATAACTTGGTAATAACTAACTCCACATGTTGTTTTCTACATAATTTAATAGATTGATATATTTAAAAGAATTATTAGTTTATGATTTGAGGCAAACAATATATAAAGATCTAATTTTGGGGACATCAACAACCAAAAGTGTGAGAACAAAGATGTAAAGGAGCAGAGTATTTGTTTGTTATTGAAGTTCTGCTGGAATAAATTTAAATGAGAGTATTCTAGCACTTGCTGGTTCAGTTGTGGTCCACCTGCTGTGTGAGCAGGGTGGGTGTGGGGCATTTTCCCAGCCTGCTTATGGCATTAGGTGGACAGACCCTGCCTTCTGGTGGAAGCAGGCTAGAGGGAAGGTACCAAAAATGGTGCCTGGCAGCTCTGTCATCTCCAAGTTAGGATAAGATTGCAAAAATGGCATTCATTAGTGCTTCTGTCCCCAGATAAAGTCCCTGCAGGTTCCTGTCTCTCTGGCAGCCACTTTAAAATTAGTAAGTGGGTGTCGCTCAGTTATGGTCTAAATGCTTTTCTATCTGCTGCATTTACACTGGATCTCAGGGCAAGCCCTTTAAGAGTGGGATCTCCATTCCCTATAGTTCAATGATTCTCCTAGTATTAAGCCCCATTGATCTTCAAAACCAAATGTTTTTGGGGCTCGTTTTTCCAGTGCCAGTCCCTAAGGTTGGGGGTGCCTTCTAGGGGGCACAATTCCTTCACTCCCTGAGAACGAGTTCCATATTTTGGGGATCCCTTCCAACTGTGGGGACATTGCATCTGTGTGAGGACCCAAGCAAGGTTGTGTCTCTGCCTCTCCTACCCTTCTCAGTATGTCTTTTCTTTTGTTGTGGAGTCACTGTTCATCTAGTTCTCAGGTCCTTTTCAGAAGAAAATTACTCATATGTAACTGTGAATTTATTGTGTGCATGGGAGAAGGTGAGTTCAGAGGTTTACTATGCCACCGTCTTGAACCCCCTCCACCCAGCAACTTCAGATTAGAGTCTAGATATTGAGAATTTTGCATTACTGGATACTGAATTTTGTTTTATTTAAAATATATGTGTAGTCTTTGTTCTAGGACACAGTTACATTGCTTGGAATCAGTTTGAGTTTATTGATATTTTCCATTTAAGTTAAGGTGGATACAGAATATCTTCAGTGTTTAGGACTGAAGTGAGCCCATTTTAGAGTCAGTATTCTTCTGGGAGCGTCATTTGGTGCCTGCATATGAACAGTTAGGTCTCTGGCTGGTAGGAGCCCTGCATTTGCTCTGAGGATTGTTCTCCTACTCTTTTCCATTGGTGTTGCCCAGCTTGGCTGGTTTTCTCACATGTATGTGCAGATCACTATGAAGGCAGACTTGAGGAGGTGTGTTTACTTTCTGGCATTTGGTTTCACAAATTCAATTGTTAAAGTCCTTATTCCTCCATCATACTGAAAATGGAACTCTGTAAATCATGGTTTTAACATACAGAGGAATAGTGCATGGTTCCATAAAAAGAAGGAGGATGCTCTCAGGGGGAATATTGAACAATCTCCAAGGTCTGTGTTATGTGTAAAAGAGCAAGTTTCATGAATTGAGCAGAGAAGGAAAATGGGAATATAGTTTCATGTTTTCTTGTATTTACAAAAAAATGTCCAGGAAGTTTATAAAAGACTTACCAAATGTGGTTATATCTGGATATCTGGGTGTGTAGGTGTTGTTGAAGCAGGGTAAAGTATGAATTTCCACTTTATGCCATTTGACATTGTTTTGATTCTTTGATACATATGAATGCATTATGAACTCAATTTTTTTAAATCAATATTGCTGGTTATCATATGGAAAAGAGTGAAAGTGATTTTTTTTTATATCACACCATTCAAAAAATCAATTCCAGGTAGAATCAATAAATGTGAAAGACAAATTTATAAAATTTTTAGAAGATTATATAGGAAAATATCATTACAGCTTAGAACAGAGACAGATTTATTATAAAAGACAAAAAGACAAAGACAAAAAACAAAAATTTATTTATAGTAAATAAAACAGCTGATAAATTAGACCATGTTAAAATTTAACAATTTAATATTAACTTAATCCATTTAATTATGTTGATCAAAAGACAATAGAAAAGGTGGAAAGAAAAACAAAAACTGGGAGAAAATTATTTTTATTACATAAAACTAATAGTTTGTGTATAGAATATACAAAGAACTCCTATGAATTTACAGTAAAAAGACAAACAACCCAATAGAAAAAATAGGCAAAAACCTTGAATAATCACATAACGAGGAGGAAACATGAATAGTCCATAATCTTGTGAAAAGATATTTCACTTGATTGGTAGCTGGGCATGGCAAATTAAGACCACAGTGACATTTCATTCCACTCCCACCGGATTGGCAAGATTAGTCAGGTATAACCCAAGTTAGTGAGGGTTTGCAGGGATGCCAATGCTTTGTGTGAAGGTGTAAATTGATGGAAACATTTGGAAAAGGTCTGAAATGACTTAGTAAACTTAATATACTTACACTCTATGAGCTGGCAACTCTATTCCCAGATACAGACCCTTGAAAAACTGTGACCCATGTGTACTAAGAAAATGAAATTTCAACTTTTAACTTTTGTGGCCCCTACTCCTGGACTCCTAGGGAAGCTATACTTTAACATTTACCAAGGTCAAAATTACTCCACAAAACCTCAAAGCATGGGCTTTATTTCTGCCCTGATCACACACTGTATGTCCACTTTGGAAAAAAATAAAAAGTAAATAACCAAAAGGAACATTCCAAACATAAAGATAAGAAAAATAAAAAAAACCTTTCTGGTTCCCATAAGGTTAAAGTCATACAGCCTTGTACATACTAAAAACATAAGATAAAATTTGTAACTTTCTAGAATGTCCTCCATCATGATTTGTAATTCTTTATGTAAAAAACATATCTAACCCTGCACCAAATGTTCCTTCCCTGAAGCACGTTTTTGTGAATACTGTGTATCCTAGGCAGCTGTCCTAATTTGGGCTCAAATAAAATTCTTTCCTTTTTCTTTAAAATTCTAAAAAAACAGCTTATTCATTTACATCAACAGTATATAAGCAACAAGATCCACAGTAACACTAAAACAGTTAGGAATGTACACAGCTTATGAAAGCAGCACAGTCAGCATCAAACTATAATCCACCCAAATGGCTATCAACAGTAGAGGGCATAAATTGTGGTTAGTCATACAAGGAAATACTACACAGCAGTGAGTGCACATGAACAACAGTGGCACATATCAACATAGATGTATTTTAACAATAATTTAGTAGAAAAGCAAGTCAAAAAAAAAATATATATACATATATAATATAAAATTCCACTTAAATAAGGTACGGAGGAGAAACAAATAAAAGCTAAAAACTATACTATGTGAACATATAATATCTATCTATTATCTATCTATCATCTATCATCTATCTATCTACCTACCTGTCATCTGCCATCTATCTATCTTAAAGGAAAGCAAGGAAATGATCACCCAAATATTCAGGATAGCAGTTAGTTAGACTGGAGGGTGATGTATACAAAGGAGATACAAAGAAGCTTCAATCTACATTATTGAGTATATTCTATTTCTTTTTTTTAATTTTTATTTTATTTAAATCCAACATATAGTACATCATTAGTTTTTGATGTAGTGTTCAATGATTCATTAGTTGCATATTAACACCCAGGGCTCATCACATCATGTGCCCTCTTTAATGCCCATCACCCAGTTACCCCATCCCGCCACCCACGTCCCCTTCCACAACCCTCAGTTTGTTTTCCAGAGTCAAGAATCTTTCATGGTTTGTCTCCCTCTCTGATTTCTTCCCATTCAGTTTTCCCTCCCTTCCCTTATGATCCTCTGCACTATTTCTTATATTCCACATATGAGTGAAACCATATGATAATTGTCTCTCTCTGATTGACTTATTTTACTTAGCATAATACCCTCCAGTTTCAAGGATATTTTATTTCATAAGTTCTTTGGCAGATACATGGCTATTTGTTATCATTTAAATACCACATGGATATTATATTTACTCTTGTGTGAAGACTATATTTCACAAAAATAATTAGTAGGATAAAGTCTTAAACCTTCTCATCAGGTAAGTTTTTTCTTTTTCAGGTCTTACACCACTCTTATTTTATAAGGAAAGGTTTGAATTAAACATTTACATATTCACAAATTTAAATAAACTGGAATGTATAAATAAAAAAGACTAAATTGATCTCCACACCAATGGGGCAGTAAAATTTGAAAGTTAACTATTTGAGCAAAGTAATAATGAATAATTTTATTTGTGAGGATTTTCTTTCTGAATTATAAAAGTTTTCAGTCAATGCTTTCAATAAATTTATATTTTAGGTGACTATTGCAGGTCAGGTTTCCCAGGAAGCTGACTTTGTTAGGGAGATTATCATACAGGACATTTTCTAAGGAATGCATCAGGACTAACACCTACAGGGAAAGGTAGGTAGCTAAATGGGCAAAGGGAGAAGTTGGGCTTTGGTGTAGTCTCAACAAAGGCCTCAGCTGACCCCATGGAAGGATGTGTGGAGCTGGGACAGCCCTTCACAGTTATCCCTAATTGGGGTGAAAGGGCTGGGTCTTCCTGTCATATTGACATCATTGGATGCAGGCTGCTCCCGTGACTTTGTTCAAGATGGGCCCCTTCAGGTGAGGGCAGTGCCTGGAGTGTGGGGGCATAAATCCCTTGGTCTCTCAGATCTGAAGGGGAAAGACAGTAGTATGTTCCAGCTTCCTACCCCCTACAGGTAAGGTCAAGTGTTAGGTGTCATGAGGTGCCAAGTGGATAAGGTCTGGTTCTGTCCTCAAGAAGCTCAGAGTGTAGCATGATGGGGCTAGGATACGGTATCATCAGAGGAATGATGGAAACAATGCTTGTGCTGGAGAGAGGTAGAAATTAGTTAATGAAGGGGAAGGATACAGACATGCTCAGGAACTGCAGCAAAAGCTTGAAAAGGCTGCTGTCGGAAATGAACTGGAAGCAGGAATCTAGGTGGAGACAGGTTAGATAATTCTCTCCAGGAATTCTGGAAGCCAGTAGTAGGATGTGACAGGGGTTTTTCTAGGGTTAGGATTCACTAAAGAAGAAGGGAATAGGGCCAGGAAGGAAAAGAATGAGAGTTCTGTGTCTCACTGGCTGTGCTATCTGTGACCTCTGGCCTCCTTGGCCCCTTTACTTTCTGCCCACACTCGCTTCCTAGCAGTATGAGTCCCGGAACAGGGTAGAAGGCTGAGGAAACAGAAGAAGTGGATCACATGGCATTTTAAAGGATGGAATTAAATGTCAGGCAGCTGATGAGTATATAGACAAAATGTGGTCCAACCGTACAATGGAATATTATTCAGTCATGCAAAGAAATGAAACACTAAAACAAGTGAAAACATTATACTAAGGGAAAGAAACCAGTTACACCAGACCACATGTTGTATGAAATGTGCAGAATAGGCAAATCCATAGAGACAGAAAGTAGATTAGTGGTTGCCTAAGGCTTGGGGCCTGGAGTACTGGGGGGAAATAGGACATGACTGCCACTGAGTACAGAAGTTCTTTTTGGGGTGATGAAAAAATATTATCAAACTGATGGTGGTGATGGTTGCAAAATCCTGTGAATATACTAAAAACAACTCAATTGTATACTTTAAATGGGCAAATTCTGTGGTATCTGAATTATATCTTAGTAAAGTTATTATTAAAAAGTGATGGAGTCTTGGGCGCCTGGGTGGCTCAGTTGGTTAAGCGACTGCCTTTGGCTTAGGTCATGATCCTGGAGTCCCGGGATCGAGTCCCGCATCGGGCTCCCTGCACGGCGGGGAGTCTGCTTCTCCCTCTGCCCCTCCCCCCTCTCATGTACTCGCTCTCTCTCATTCTCTCTCTCTCAAATAAATAAATAAATAATCTTTAAAAAAAAAAAAGTGATGGAGTCTTTTGGATTTCCACATAAAGTATCATATCATCTGCAAAAAGTGAGAGTTTCACTTCTCCTTTGCCAATTCGGATACCTTTTATTTCTTTTTGTTGTCTGATTGTTGAAGCTAGGACTTCTAGTACTATGTTGAATAGCAGTGGTGATAGTGGACATCCCTGCCGCATTCCTGACCTTAGGGGGAAAGCTCTCAGTTTTTCCCTATTGAATATGATATTTGCTGTGGGTATTTCATAGATGGCTTTTATGATATTGAGGTATGTACCCTTTCTTAATCAAGAAAGGATGCTGTGCATTGTCAAATGCTTTTTCTGCATC
Source organism: Leptonychotes weddellii (assembly GCF_054177405.1). Taxonomy (NCBI): domain Eukaryota; kingdom Metazoa; phylum Chordata; class Mammalia; order Carnivora; family Phocidae; genus Leptonychotes; species Leptonychotes weddellii. The sequence goes on from NW_027838003.1 coordinate 12,567, forward strand.
TATTGAGAGGATCATATGGTTCTTGTTCTTTCTTTTATTAATGTATTGTATCACATTGATTGATTTGTGGATGTTGAACCAACCTTGCAGCCCAGGAATAAATCCCACTTGGTCATGGTGACTCTGCCCTAAAACTGCTAGAACTCATACAGGAATTCAGTAAAGTGGCAGGATATAAAACCAATGCTCAGAAGTCAGTTGCATTTCTATACACCAACAAGACAGAAGAAAGAGAAATTAAGGAGTCGATCCCATTTACAATTGCACCCAAAACCATAAGATACCTAGGAATAAATCTAACCAAAGAGACAAAGGATCTGTACTCAGAAAACTATAGAATACTCATGAAAGAAATTGAGGAAGACACAAAGAAATGGAAAAACATTCCATGCTCATGAATTGGAAGAACAAATATTGTGAAAATGTCTAAGCTACCTAGAGCAATCTACACATTTAATGCAATCCCTATCAAAAGACTATCCACTTTTTTCAAAGAAATGGAATGAATAATCCTAAAATTTGTATGGAACTAGAAAAGACCCTGAATAGCCAGAGGAATGTTGAAAAAGAAAAGCAAAGCCGGCGGCATCACAATTCCGGACTTCCAGCTCTATTACAAAGCTGTCATCATCAAGACAGTATGGTACTGGCACAAAAACAGACACATCGATCAATGGAACAGAATAGAGAGACCAGAAATGAACCCTCAACTCTATGGTCAACTCATCTTCGACAAAGCATGCCCAATGGAAAAAAGACAGTCTCTTCAACAAATGGTGTTGGGAAAATTGGACAGCCACATGCAGAAGAATGAAACTGGACCATTTCCTT
>NW_027838004.1:0-2259 GCF_054177405.1 Leptonychotes weddellii
CCAGCTGAATTCCTGAGAGGAGACGAAATCCAGGTCTCCTACTCCTCCCCCATCTTGCTCCGCCCCCCCCCTTTTTTTTTTTAACCACAGTTTCTTTGTCTTAGTCAAAACACGATTTTTAAGGGATTATTTTATTTTTTTTATTAGCAAGTTCAAGTATAACAACTGAAACTGGAATAAGTGTTTATTTTCTATTAATAAAACTAGATTTTGACTAAAAAAAAAGAAAGAAAGAAAAATGTGACCTCTGTCAAATTCATTTCGTTGCTGTGTTTTCATTTTATATAGTAGTCCCTCCCTAACTATAGGTCTGGAAGTACATGATCCTTCTGATACACTGTCAGAAGGTCAATAGCAGGTGAATAGCAGCCTAATGCTACGTCACAATGTCTGTACCATCCACCTCACTGCATCTCATCACGTAGGCATCTATCATCTCACATCATTACAAGAAGACAATAAAATATTTTGAGAGATAGAGAGAGATCACATTCACATAACTTTAATTACAGTGTATTGTTTTAATTATCATATTTTATTATTAGTTATCATTGCTAATCTCTTACCGTGCCTGATTTAAACTGAACTTTATTATAGTTATAGGAAAAAAAAAAAACAGTATACATAGGGTTCGGTACTATCAATGATTTGGGCATCCACTGAGGTTTTAGAACATATTTCTCACAGACAAGGGTGGCTATTGGATTGGATTATTTATTTTGTTTCATGATAGACTATGCACACATTGAATATACGTTATCCTCATATACACACAAGTCTATAATGTCTTGCTTCTTGCTCATTTATAAAGCTGTCATATCTTGGCTTAGATACAGAAATTTGACAAGTAATAGAAATTTAACAAATATTTGTTGAGTGAATAGATATCCAAGTAGCTGGATGTCTGATATGTTCAAAATACAATATCCAAGTATTGAACTGCTTTTCTCAGCAGATTTTGGAATTCCAGCTGAATTCCAGCTTTAGTAGCTCTTACAGCCTACAAAATAATTCTTCCTTTGACCACTCCTATTCTACAGAGACATCGCCTTGTATTCATGGGGAAATTAGAAAAATTGGAACATTTTAGTGAAATTTACATAAGGCTAAATTATAAGTGGTAATATCTGTGTGTGTGGGGTATGATGATTGGTGGACTAGGTAGGAATGTCTGCGTGTATGTATTTAAGCATTCTTACTACAAAATAAAATCTCATATTAGTCCTCAAATATTTTATTGACATTTTGCTGGTTGTAAATCCCTAACTCTTGAAACAACTATGCTGCAGAAAAATAGGATCCCAGCTATCCTAGTGGGGTTAGGCCCCTGATGTTTAGCCATTGTCTCTGTTCATACCTATTCTCTAATGCACTTGGATGCTTTCTAATCAAGAAAAAATCTACTTTGCTCTAAGTTTGCACCTTACACAGCCTAGAGGAATGATTTTTTTTTTTTTTTCCAATTAAGCTGCAAGTGGTTTGCTGAAGAGCATCTGAAAATCAATCACGGTACAAGGCACACAGTGTGAGCCTGTTATTTTCCATGATTGCAATTCAGGTACTGAGAATTCCGTTTTGTGTCAGCCAGAAAGTTTGGGTGAACTAAGTATCTTTAAAGTTTATAGGTACAAATGAAATTGGCACTTTGAAAAGAACCCCGGAACATAAAGAGAGATGTAGCAGCCCTTTCTGCCTTCAACTTCTATAACTATTTTGACAAAGTGGATCTTCCCCAGTTTTAAAGAGAGTGGATTTGGAAGAGTTTGATAGCTTTAAAAAATGAATTGATAAGAAATTTTGATAAATCACTAAGATAAACAACAGCTATATTTGACAGACGGAAATAAAGTGGCAGGTAGCACAAAACCTGGAATATATGACTTACTGCTAAAAACAATAGCTGAACCAAGACCCAAGAACTATATAGGGATATAAAAAAATCAAAGAGTGATGTTTTAGTGATAAGCATGGGATACGGTGCCTCTCTAGGGAAGAGCATCTGAATATAGAGTGTAAAATAAAGAGATTTTTTTCTAAAAATTAAACCAAACCACGGTAACTGGTTTTACCTATGCACCCATAGGCCACACTGTGGATTTGAATCTGGTCCTTACTTTACTATCTTTGTGATGCTGGGCAAATTATATTTAGCATTTTATACCTAATTTCTCCTTCTCTATGAAATGGGAAAAGTAGAAAACATAGGATTGTTAGAAGCATTAAGCAAGTTATTTTGGAAAGGTGGCTAAGAGAGTAGGC
>NW_027838005.1:0-267 GCF_054177405.1 Leptonychotes weddellii
TAGGCTTCCTGTTACATACTAGAGAAATAATCTTTAATTGGCCAGAGAGTATTACCTACTGACTTCTTCATGGTCCTAGATTAAAGGTAAAGGAAATCTTAACTTCTCTAATGGAAGAGGTGCTGTAAGTGTCCCACCCATGTTTCAGACTTTACTCTTCCATGGTAGTCTAGCCAACCTCCCATGGCCACAGAGTATCGCTGTGCTGGAGAACTTTTCTTGGAATTTCAAAAGGCCTCCTTCCCACCTCTAGAGCAAGGGGGAAGT
>NW_027838006.1:0-267 GCF_054177405.1 Leptonychotes weddellii
AGATAAGATAAAGGTAGATTAGACACTGCAGAATAAAAGATCAGTTAACTTTAACACATACCAACAGAAATAAAAAATGTAATACAGAGAAAAAATAGAAAAAAGAAAAACAGCATCAATGAGCTGTGGGACAATTTCAAGCAGCTTAATATACATGTCACTGCAGTCCCCCAAGGAGAGAATGGGGACAGGAAAAATATTTGAAGGAATATGGCTGAAAATTTTCCAAATTCGATGAAAACTACAAACTTACAGATACAAAAAGCT
>NW_027838007.1:0-267 GCF_054177405.1 Leptonychotes weddellii
GCCTAGCCCCTCCAAGCAGTTCCCTACAACCCCGTCCCTCCAGGCCCTTCTGCAATGCTGCCTTTGCATGTGCTGTGCTCCCTGGCTAAATGATTTTCTGATCCCTTCCACCCAGTCCAATTCCTATGTCTTCAAAATACCGCCCCTTCGGGCGCCTGGGTGGCTCAGTTGGTTAAGCGACTGCCTTCGGCTCAGGTCATGATCCTGGAGTCCCGGGATCGAGTCCCGCATCGGGCTCCCTGCTCGGCAGGGAGTCTGCTTCTCCCT
>NW_027838008.1:0-267 GCF_054177405.1 Leptonychotes weddellii
AGGGATTTACATTTTAACTGCAGCCCAGATCACAGGATTTGATATACTAAAGTACTGTACTATACTGGCTTGGCAGTGATCGTGAATATAATAATGGAGTCATTTGGTACACATGAGCATCAGTCATTTGTTTCCTTTTTTTTACTTTATTTCTTTTATTTTATTATTTTTTTATTATGTTATGTTAATCACCATACATCACATCATTAGTTTTTGATGTAGTGTTCCATGATTCATTGTTTGCATATAACACCCAGTGCTCCATGC
>NW_027838009.1:0-267 GCF_054177405.1 Leptonychotes weddellii
TTTATATATTTATATATTTATTTATTTATTTATTTGACACAGAGAGCGAGATCACAAGCAGGCAGACAGGCAGGCAGAGGGAGAGGGAGAAGCAGGCTCCCCACTGAGCAGGGAGCCCGATGTGGGGCTCGATCCCAGGACCCCGAGACCATGACCCGAGCTGAAGACAGATGCCCAACCGACTGAGCCACCCAGGTGCTCCTCCCTTCATTCTTTTTTTTTTTTTAATTTTATTATGTTATGTTAGTCACCATACAATACATCATT
>NW_027838010.1:0-267 GCF_054177405.1 Leptonychotes weddellii
GATGCAGGGAGGTGAGGCCTGGGGGTGGAGAAGTGTAGGCAGACACAGACGGTCAGCCCCCCAGGCCAGCTCCTCACACTGGCGGGCACACTGGGAGCTACAGACAAAACAGGCTCTGGGGGGCCAGGAGGGACCCCCGGGCCGGCTTCCCCGCCAAGACTTACCAGGTGGGAGGGCAGGGCTCGGCGGGCACGGGGTGCTGCCGGCAGGCGTTGGGGCCACACCACCTCATACTGGTCCACGTGAGGCAGCGGGGTGCTGGGGGCG
>NW_027838011.1:0-267 GCF_054177405.1 Leptonychotes weddellii
GAGGAGGGTCAGCTGCTTCTGGCCCCCAGCTGATCGCTGGCAACCAAAATGGCAGATAAGGGGGACGACTGTTCAAGCGTGTGAAGGCGGGCATGGCACAAACCATGGTGGCGCTGGCCCGTTCCCCTGTGCTCCCCGACTCTGCCCGGGCGCTCCCCGTAACTCCTGTGATTCTCTTACTGCTGCACACCAGCAGCCCGGCACTGCGGCCCTTCCCTCATGGTGCCAAGACCCTTCTCCACCCAGGAGTTCCTAAGAGCCAGTTGG
>NW_027838012.1:0-267 GCF_054177405.1 Leptonychotes weddellii
GAGGCGTCGCCCTTCCTGGCAGGTCCGCACCGCGGCCCCAGGGCCCGTCCCGAGCGGGGCTGGAACGCGCTGGCACAACATCGTAAACACTGGCTAATTACGCCGCAGTTTATGACTTCGCAAAGGTCAATAAAGGCATGCCGGCGTCGCTCTCCAGAGCGGAGCATCCGGGGGCCGGCTGGGGACTGCAGCAGAGCCCGGGCCAGCCTTCAAGCAGACACACCAGGAAAATAGGGCAGGTCCTCAGTGACAGGCTCCCGGCGGCCC
>NW_027838013.1:0-267 GCF_054177405.1 Leptonychotes weddellii
AACCCAAGTGCAAACAGCATCATCTACTGTGGCCCAGGGGTCCCTGCTGCTCTGACCCCACTGTGTCTTCAGATCTACCTTTCCAAGCCCGGCCCTCCCCTGCCCTGCAATTACCTTCCCAGGCCCGGCCCTCCCCTGCCCTGCATTTACCTTCCCAGGCCCAGCCCTCCCCTGCCCTGCATCTACCTTCCCAGGCCCGCCCCTCCCCTGCCCTGTATCTACCTTCCCAGGCCCGGCCCTCTCCTGCCCTGAATCTACCTTCCCAGG
>NW_027838014.1:0-267 GCF_054177405.1 Leptonychotes weddellii
AGAGAGAGAGGGAGAAAGAACATGGGAGGGATGGGGAAAGGGGAAGAAGGAGAGAGAGAATCTCAAGCGGACTTGGGGCTGAGTGTGGAGCCTGATGTGGGGCTTGACCCCACCACCCCGATATCATGACCTGAGCCGAAATCAAGAGTCGGATGCTTAACTGACAGAACCACCAGGTGCCCTGGCTTTTTTTTTTTTTAAACATGTCTTTGTATACCTTATTTTCTGGGGGTAAATCTACTTTTGATGCTCCAAATTTTCAAAATT
>NW_027838015.1:0-2259 GCF_054177405.1 Leptonychotes weddellii
CTCTGGTCACAGCAGGAAGCAACCCAAATAACCCTGTCTCTTCAAGGCAGTAGGGACTGAATGTGTTGCCTCTGGAGTATTTGAGCTCTAAATGGGGAGGACCGTGTTTAATTATAAGGACTGGCTTAGTTACGGATTTTCATGCGTCATATAGCCTGATAACCAACAGGTCCCACCACAGAACACACTGCTCCCACAAACCAAGGTGCCATAGAGTGTACTCTTTAGAAAACTGTAGCTTCTAATCTGAATAAAGCAATCGATTTTTCCTAATTTACTTTTCAGAGCACCGAAATGAACCCTCCTTATCTAACCTTGATAACTGACATTTTAGAAAAAAATTGCTTCAATGTTGTTAAAGGGTGAGAGTTAAGAAAGATCATTTAAGTATTTTGTTTATTAAAAAAAATTAATGTGAACACCACTTTTCAAAAAAAAATCTCTTGCATAAAGAGAGGTTTGCCAAGCATACACGCAAACACCCATACTTGTTAAACCCAAAAAGATAAAAAATGGACAATTAGACCACATCCATTTAAGATGTCTCCATCACGGAAACTAATAAAGCAATAGATGCCATCTCTGGCCTAATGAGGTCTTTATAGCTGGGACAGCCTATGTGGATTGTAATTAATCCTTATAGACCACAAGCTCCACTCACTACCGAACAGAGGAGCCCTCAGCAACCTTCATGGTTTCCCCACATTTATTCAACTGTGGATTCATTTGTCCTTTGGAGCTCTGTATACTGACTGAGTCTGTATCTCAAGTAATTTTCTTTCAGTTTTTGCCTTTTTGTTGGAAGTAATATTAGTCAACTTAATCCAAGGTAAAATAAAGGCTAACTTTTATTAAGAACTTACTATGGACCTAGACAGTATTATGCTAAGTGAAATAAGTCAGACAGAGAAAGGCAAACACCACATTTCACTTACATGTGGAATACAAACAAACAAACAGACTCTTAAATACAGAGAACAAACTGGTGGTTGCCAGAGGGGAGGTGGGTACAGGGATGGGCGAAATAGGTGAAGGAGATTAAGAGGTACAAATTTCCAGTTATAAAATAAATAAGTCTTGGAGGTGAAAAGTACAGCATAGGGAATATAGTCAATAATATAATAACGTTGTATGGTGACAGATAGTGACTACACTTATCTTGGTAAGAGCACTGAGCAATGCACAGAATTGTTGAATCGCTATGTTGTACACCTGAAACTAATATAACACTGTATGTCAACTCTACTTCAATAATATAATTTTTAAAAACTTACTATGTGCTAAACACAATTCTAAAGACTACTAACTCATTTGATCTTCCCAACAACCCTTTGAGGTATATGGCATTATTATCTCCAATATATAAGTGAGTGACTGGAAGCATAGAGAGACTAGACAACTCACCCAGAATCATGCAGAGAATAAGTGGTGGGTCTCAGGTTAATTTTCTTTTCCTGAGCTATCAACATCATTATTTTAATACTCATATTATTTCCAGACCATGGCAGGTCATGAATATCATCAGAGCAAGTGGTCTGGTCCACCTTCAAATTGGATCCAGAATCTGACCCTTTGTTTTTACCACCTTCATTGATAGTACCCTAGCCCAAGCCATCATTTTTTCTCACCCAGATTATTAGCATAGCCTCCAAACTTTCATACTTGTCCCTGTATAGTCTGTTTCCCACACAGCAGCTACAGCAATGTTTTTCAAATATGCCACACTTCACAAAAGAATGTATCCAAATGACCAGTATAAATATGAAGAAGGGATGTTCAATATCATCACTCATCAGGGGATTGCAAAATTAAACCACCATCCAATGTCACTGAAAACCCACCACAATATCTAAAACGAAACAGCAGACAAAACCAAGTGTTGGCAAGCATGTAGGGCAGCTTGCCACTGTCACCTACCGGTGGGTACAATTGCATCAAGAAACTATTTGGCAGTATCTGCTCAAGATGACCTTACCCTGTGAACCAACCATCCTACTCCTGGGCATATATCTAACCAATATGTATACATACATTCACGTAAAAGCTTACACAAGAACATTCACAGCAGCATTATTTATAATAGCAAAACCCAGAAAAACTCATAAGTTCACCTACAATAGAATAGATAAATAAGCCCCATGAAATTGGATTGTGCAAAGTAGTCACAAAAATAAACAAGAATTTAAAAAACTACAACAATGCCAAATGAAAAGAGTCAGGCAAAATTGGACATGTTATTTGAATCCAGACTTATTTTTT
>NW_027838016.1:0-267 GCF_054177405.1 Leptonychotes weddellii
AATAATTGTTCCACATGTATCAAAATGTTCATTTTTTTCCTTCTGTATTCTACTAGTATATTGAATTGTATTACTGGTTTTTTAATGCTAAACCGATTTTTATTCCTGAGATATACACCACTATTTCTTCCCTAATTCTTTTAACAGTATTTTGTAGTTTTCAATAGATAGGTCTTGTACATAATGTGTACCTTTATTCCTAAGTTGTTCATGTTTTTTGATGCAGCTATAACTGGTATTTTACAAGTTGCCTGTTGCAGTCTTCCG
>NW_027838017.1:0-267 GCF_054177405.1 Leptonychotes weddellii
AACTAATGATGTAATGTATGGGGATTAACATAAGAATAAAAAAAAATTAAAAAAAAAAAGGAAATATAAAAAAAAAAATAATTTGAGGTGTCTGTGAATACAAAAACATTTTCAAATGAGGAAATGTGAGCAAAAGGAAAATGTAGGTGGAAAAGTAAGATGAAGCCGGGGTAAATGTGTGAATTGAGGAGTTAACAAGAGCACACTGAACTGTTCCACCTGTGTGGGTATTTGCCCGTGTGTCAGGCATTGGCTGAAAATATTACG
>NW_027838018.1:0-267 GCF_054177405.1 Leptonychotes weddellii
TGATCAATCAATGATCTCTTCCTCTGAAACCAATAATACATTATATGTTAATTAATTGAATTTAAGTTAAAAAAATAAACTTTACATGATTTAAAGCAAGTGCCTCCAAAAAACAAACAAGAAAAAAAATCTAAAAGTTCATAGCCATGTTGAAATTAAAACTTTAGAGTAAGCCTGAAGATGTTTCTTACTGATCCTTGTAGCAGATTATGACAGAGGAACAGGAAAAGAGAAAGGAGCAAACATTATTGTATTCTTAGTATTTTT
>NW_027838019.1:0-267 GCF_054177405.1 Leptonychotes weddellii
TGTCAGAAAGGGTAGAATCAAAAAGACAAGAAATAAGTACTGGTAAGGATGTGGAAAAAGGAAATGCCTGTACACTTTTGGTAGGAATGTAAATTGGTACAGCCACTATGGAAAACAGTATGGAGGTTCCTCAAAAAATTAAAAATAAAACTACCATAAAACCATTCCATTGTTGAGTATTTATAGAAAAAAAACCCCCAAAACAAAAATTATTTACAATAACAAACAAGCATTATTTACAATAGCCAAGATATGGAAACAGCCTCA
>NW_027838020.1:0-267 GCF_054177405.1 Leptonychotes weddellii
TCTAAGTGTGGCTTTGTAGTTTATCTCAGAATCTGGTAGGGTAAGACTCTCCTCTTTACTAGTATTTTTTTTATTTATTTATTTATTTATTTATTTATTTATTTATTTATTTGACAGAGACAGAGAGAGCAGGAACACAAGCAGGGGGAGTGGGAGAGGGAGAAGCAGGCTCCCCGCTGAGGAAGGAGCCCGATGTGGGGCTCGATCCCAGGACCCTGGGACCATGACCTGAGCCGAAGGCAGATGCTTAACTGACTGAGCCACCCA
>NW_027838021.1:0-267 GCF_054177405.1 Leptonychotes weddellii
GACCCTCCTGTCTCCCCAAAACTCAGCACCAGTCAGCTTCAGGAGCATCAGGAGTCGATTTTAGTTTGGGGGAGGGGCTGCTGTGCCACCACCTGGTTGCCCTGATGGAGGGACCCTTCACCTGTGGGTCCTCATACCCTATCAATAAAAAGGGCACAAGCTTCCAGCGATAGGACCCAAAAGTCCTGGGGAATGAGCAAGGTGACTTCGTTAACTCTTGTGCACGGTGCACGGGAAAGTCGCCGAGACGGTGGATCTTCAGTGTCC
>NW_027838022.1:0-267 GCF_054177405.1 Leptonychotes weddellii
TTTTAGGGCCGGCTTGTGCGTGAACTTGTCCGCAACCCGCTTCTGCTCTGTAAGAGGCGCGGTGCGGCGGGATCGGCCAACAGAAAGCGCCAGCGGTTGCATGATGTTTACCGCTTGGGGCTCGTTCCCCTGACCCCTAACTGTCCCAGGAGGACGCCAATGTTTCCCCAGTAGGAGGTCTTCAGTCCCTTTGCTCTGTCGTGTTTGTCTTCAGGGATTATGCCCACGTACTTCAGCGGAGACTTCATATGATGTGATTGGATGGAG
>NW_027838023.1:0-267 GCF_054177405.1 Leptonychotes weddellii
TGGGGGGGGGGATGGGGTAACTGGGTGATGGGCATTAAGGAGGGCACATGATGTGATGAGCACTGGGCGTTATACACAGGTAATGAATCATTGAACACTACATCAACAACTAATGATGGCTACTTGAATTTAAATGAAATAAAGTTAGTCTTTTGTAGGCAGCATATGATGAGTCTTTTTTTTTTTTTAATGCATTCTGTTACTCTTTGTCTGTGGATTGGAGCATTTAGTCCATTTACAAATATTCAGAGTAATTATTGATAGATA
>NW_027838024.1:0-267 GCF_054177405.1 Leptonychotes weddellii
GGGGGGGGGGAATGCCTGTAAAACAGCAATTCTGTCACAAGAAGAAATCAAATCTGAGCCAACTTGTAGCTGTTACAAGAAACCGCTCCATGCCAGACGTCTGCAGTGCCCTCTGGAGGACACATCCAGCATCAGGGCTCTTTTTTTTTTTAAGATTTTTATTTATTTATTGAGATAGTGATAGAGAGAGAGCATGAGAGGGGGAGAGTCAGAGGGAGAGGCAGACTCCCCGCCGAGCAGGGAGTCCGATGCGGGACTCCAGGATCA
>NW_027838025.1:0-267 GCF_054177405.1 Leptonychotes weddellii
CTCACATCTGTTCACGTCCCACTGCGGGATCTAGAAATGAGTACCAAAGAAAAAAAGAGGAACTATATGAGGTGGCCAAAACCTCAACCAGTGTTCACCCTACAGGTAGATTCAAGATCCTCAACTCGGTTTACTTCTTCAAGATGCCCCGTCATACCACCTGCAGACAGATGGGCATCCTTACCTTCATTTGTCCTCTGTTTTGCCTCCAGCCCCTGTGACCGTTTCAGTCACCTCTTATCCACCCCGATAATGAGGGAGGGGCTC
>NW_027838026.1:0-2258 GCF_054177405.1 Leptonychotes weddellii
GAAACAAATAATGCAATATATGTTAAGAAAAAAATAAGAAGAGGATAGCAGGAGGGGAAGAATGAAGGGGGGGAAATTGGAGGGGGAGACGAACCATGAGAGATGATGGACTCTGAAAAACAAACTGAGGGTTCTAGAGGGGAGCGGGGGAGGACGGGTTAGCCTGGTGATGGGTATTAAAGAGGGCACGTTCTGCATGGAGCACTGGGTGTTATGCACAAACAATGAATCATGGAACACTACATCTAAAACTAATGATGTAATGTATGGTGATTAACATAACAATAAAAAAATTTTTTAAAAAGCCTTAAAAACAGAGTTGATTACATAAACTATTTGAAAGGGGAAAAAAGAAAAAGAAAGGGAAAATTTTAAACTGAAAGATAAATGAATCAGTACAAACCTCAAATTCTATATACTATTTCCCCCAGTGCTGGATTTCACAGTCCTCTGAGGTCCTTAAATTTCCCTTTCAACTGTTCTTCCAGCTGGTCTTTTGGGGGAGAGGCCTGCTGTGCTGATTCTCAGGTGTCTTTACCTGGGCATAGTTTGCCCCTTGCTAGGGGGCCAGACTCAGTGTAAGCTCTTTCTGGTTTTTCTGTGTGGCTTTTGTTTCCTGAAGGCTTTGCATACCTCTTTAGAGGATCAAAATAATAATAGGCATGCCCCGATCCCCAGCCCCAGAGCCAAAACATGGAAGTCTCCTCTCTTCAGTAAAACCTCAGGGATATTGCTCTTCACTTTTGTGTGTGCCAAACTCTGCAGACTCCTACGATGTGGGCCCACACCAATTCCCTGAGGGAGGGCAAAGGGTCCCACGTTTCACCACCTTGCATTGTCCCAGCAGGGAGAGTGGTCACCAGCTTGTGCACGCACCTGCTCCACCCCTCACCCCAGGGGAAGGCAGACGGTTACCCCATTACTGTCCTTTATAGGGCCCCACACTGAGAGCTGTCACCCAGTCTTGCATGCACCCACTCCACCCCACTCAGGGGAAGGCAGAGGGTCTCTGTGTTCCTGTTCTTTGCAGGCTCCCCACACAGACAGCGATCACCGATCTGGCCAGGGCTCACGGTTTATTGTGAACCAAGCTGAGAGCCCCCTCCTGGGCTTGCTGACCATAACCAGTTTCCTCCAACCAATGCTTGGGAACTCTACTGGCTCAGGCACCTCAATTTGTTCTGTGACTCTGGGGATCCTGAGACCACACTGTCCCAACTAGAATTCTGCCCCGTTTCACCTCTTGAGCACCTTTCAGGCATGGATGTCTGTTATTGGAGATTCTCAGGATTCCAATTTTGCTCTTTGGGGCTATATCACTTTCCCATAGCTGGCTTATGGATGCTCCCTCTGCCCGCAGTTTATCTTCTGACATATCCCCTCAGATTCACTTCTCCACACCTCCTACCTTGCAAAAAGTGGTCGCTTTTCTGCTTGTAGAGTTCCAGAAATTCTTTTCTTACATTTCAGTTTGATTTCATGGGTGTTCAGAATGATTTCATAGTTATCTAGCTAAATTCAAGGGACCAGATATAATGAGGTCCCCTACTCTTCCACCATCTTGCCACCTCCTCCTCTAGTGAATTTTTCAATTCAATTTTTGTTCTTTTTTTATACTCTGGAATTCCTGTTTGTTTTTTTCACTCATTGTTGATATTCTCATTTTGTCCCTAAATCAAGTTCCTTATTTTGTTTCTCTGTCTATCCATGTTCTCTTTGAGTTCATTGAGCATACTTAAAGCAGTTGTTTTCTTTCTTTCTTTCTTTCTTTTCTTTTCTTTCTTTCTTTTTTTTTGTCAAGGAAGAGGCCTGTGTTTCTTTAGTGTCTGTTTCTAGATTTTTTTTCCCCTTTGAATGCACTGTCTTTCCCTGTTTCTTTTTGTGCCTCATAATCTTTTGTTGAAATTTGGGCATTTACTTATTTTTGTAAATTTTATTTTATTATGTTATTTTAGTCACCATACAATACATCATTAGTTTTTGATGTGGTGATCCACGATTCATTGTTTTCGTATAACACCCAGTGCTCCATGCAGTACGTGCCCTCCTTAATACCCACCACTGGGCTAACTCATCCACCCACCCCCCTCCCCTCTAAAACCCTCAGTTTGTTTCTCAGAGTCCATAGTCTCTCATGGTTCACCTCTTCCTCCCATCCACCCCCTTCATTTTTCCCTTCCTTCTCCTAATGTCCTACATGCTATTCCTTATGTTCCACAAATACATGAAACCAGATGGTAATTGACTTTCTCTGCTTC
>NW_027838027.1:0-267 GCF_054177405.1 Leptonychotes weddellii
ACCAAACAGTATACGCTGCACCCCCATTCTTCTCTAACCGCCGGGTTACAACTCTCCCATGAGCAAAATCTTGGGAGTAATTTTTTTACAACTCTCCTTCCCAAATTCTACATAAAAAAGCAATAAAGTCTATATGTCTGATTTTGTGCCAGTACCATGCTGTCTTGGTGATCACAGCTTTAGAATATAGCTTGAAATCAGGCAATATGATGCCCCCAGCTTTGTTTTTCTTTTTCAACATTTCCTTGGCGATTCAGGGTCTTTTCT
>NW_027838028.1:0-267 GCF_054177405.1 Leptonychotes weddellii
CTTGTGAGTGTCAGAAGGGAGAGCACCCCAGCCAGACAGAGCAGTGATCCAAAGGCTTTTCTATGCCAAGACCCCCAAGGAGGTCACTGTGTGGCTGCAGCAGAAGGAGGGCAGGTGATAGTCAGAGGCCATGAGGTTGGAGAGGTAACACCCACCAGGTAGAGTGGACCTTGAAGGCTTTTCCTCTAAGTGAAAAGGGAGTCATGGAAGATTTTTATGCAGAGGAGTGATGGGAATCTGACTACGTTCTGATAGGCTCAGTCTGAT
>NW_027838029.1:0-267 GCF_054177405.1 Leptonychotes weddellii
AACATTCTTGTGGAACTCTAAAACAGTTAAACATATTTTTTAAAGAATTCTGAATTCAAATATAGGGTTTTTTTTAAATTTCCAGAACTATTTTTCTGTAAAGGGAGTTGCTGAAATATTTAGAAAACATAGCAATCTATTGTCAATACAGTTTTTCCTGATACCTGAAGAGCTTTGCAATCACCGGGAGAAAGCAAAAAAAAAAAAAAAAAAAAAATGCTTAAGTTTAGATAAGGTGAAATTCTTATTGCCCTGAGACAGCTTTGT
>NW_027838030.1:0-267 GCF_054177405.1 Leptonychotes weddellii
TTAATTACTTAGGAAGATCCAGTTACAGTAAATTTGTAAATGAAATTTTAAATGTTTGACACTAAGTTTGTGAAATGGGATAAAACATTATTTAGAGTCACCTTGAAAGTCACTGTTAAAAATTGCTAAATGTATAAATATAATGCTTTGTAAGCTGAATCTAAAAACTTTTTTCCATTTTACTGAGAAATCACTGGCACACGACACTGTGAGTGTGTGGTGTGCAGCAGGATGTTCTGGTTTACCTCTGTTGTGAAATGATCGCCA
>NW_027838031.1:0-267 GCF_054177405.1 Leptonychotes weddellii
CGCTGTGTCTCTCTCTGTCAAATAAATAAATAAAATCTTTAAAAAAAAAAAGAGTTCTTCATATATTTTGGAAACAAGTCCTTTATCAGAATGCATTATACAGATATTTTCTTTCAATCTGTGACTTTTCATTCTCTTAACAGTGTCTTTTACCAAGTAGAAGTTTTTAATTTTAAAATATTTTAACATGAGTTTTTTTTATGGATCACACTTTTGATACTGTATTAAAAACCGCATTGCTAAACCCAAAGTCATAGAGATTTTCTC
>NW_027838032.1:0-267 GCF_054177405.1 Leptonychotes weddellii
TTAACAGTTATAAGAATAAAATATATATATATATATATATATATATATATATATATATATATATATATAAAAAGAAGAGGATTAATGGCAGAAAGATTACATAATGGTGCAGAGCAAGGCCATCCATGCCAAGACTAGAAAAGATACCCCAGATTAATGGGATTGCAGGAAATCTCTATGGGAAGCATTGACTAAATAGTGTGGAACCCTCAGAAAGGTTAAACTTGAGTCTTACACTTCTACCGAGCACAACCTCATACTGAAAGT
>NW_027838033.1:0-267 GCF_054177405.1 Leptonychotes weddellii
GGACCCCGCGGCCGCAGCCTCCCCTGCCAAGACCACGGACCCCTCTGTGTTGTGGAGGGAGCGTGGCAGAGAGGCCTCAGGCGAGCACGCCCACAGGCAGCGGGGACTCAGCCCCTCTTGTGCCAGAGACAGGATGGGGCCACGGCCTCCCCAGGGCCGGGTTCCCAAGCTGCGCCATCTCTCACTGCTGCGTGCGCCGTCAGTCTCTGTAGTCTCTACCACAGTGCACAACAGGATTCAATGAACACGCCAGACAGAGGAGGTCGC
>NW_027838034.1:0-267 GCF_054177405.1 Leptonychotes weddellii
TGTGTACATGTTCATCTTTTGAGCAGCCGGTAGAATAGCATTTCTGTTTGGCCCTGGAGTAAAAGTTCTTTCCAAAGAACGTTTAGCAGTGTCCATAATAATAAAAATGTCAATAATAATGATGACGATGATCACAGCTCACATTTATTAAGTGTTTGCTAAGTGCCAGACACGGTTCTAACTGCTTTACATGGATTATTTCATCTAATACAACAACCCTCCGGGATGGATTTTTTTTTTTTTTTTAAGATTTTATTCATTTAGGGC
>NW_027838035.1:0-267 GCF_054177405.1 Leptonychotes weddellii
CTGCTTGTGTTCCCTCTCTCGCTGTCTCTCTCTGTCAAATAAATAAATAAAATCCTTTAAAAAAAAAGATTTGACAGAGAGAGACAGCGAGAGAGGGAACACAAGCAGGGGGAGTGGGAGAAGGAGAAGCAGGCTTCCCACCGAGCAGGGAGCCCGATGCGGGGCTCGATCCCAGGACCCCGGGATCATGACCTGACCCAAAGGCAGACGTCCAACGACTGAGCCACCCAGGCGCCCCTAAAAATTTCTTTCTTAATAAAAAGAAAT
>NW_027838036.1:0-2258 GCF_054177405.1 Leptonychotes weddellii
CAAAGGCAGCGTCGCTGAGCTGGTCCCCGCCTCAGGGGCTTCTTGGTAGCCTCAGCAGCCTAAGAAAAGAACAGGTGTTTGTCTCCGTGGCTCAGGAAATCCTGGGTCCCTTGTCCTGGGGCTGCCCTTCACCAGCACTCCCTACCCCAGAGCCCAGCCCTCGCCCAGGGGCATGCATTTCCCCCCAGCCATGTCCCCAGCCCTGGGTCCAGCCACCTTTACGAACCTCCTCCCTCCTGAACCAAATCACTGAGTCAGCCCCAGGCCCTGTTACCAAGGGTCTGGGCTCAGGACTAAAGTGAGTAAGAAATCAATGTGCTCACATGACTCGCGTTCTAATGCTCCCTCTCATGGCAGGCCCTAAAGGACCTGCTGGGGCATCCGACAGAAGACAGGGGCCTGCCCTTGACACCTCTAACCTTGGGGAACAGGGTGGCCAGAGATCCTTCTTTCCCCTTCCCTGCCAGCCTCCTAGCGAGCAGCACACAGAGCTCTTAGTATCATGATCCCTTCCCCCATCCCATCCCTTCCTGGTCCGGCTCAGCTGGGAGCACACAGGGCAACTCAGTTCCCCCCATCTCCCAGGCCAGCTCTGCTCAAAGCAGGGGCTGCTCAGTGGCTCCGGAGCTGAGGTCTGCAGGAAGCTAGCTGCCAGGGACGGCACCAGCCTCAGCCAGGATTCCCACTGTTGCACGGAGAACCGGCCTCCTTCTAGTCCCGTCCGTCAGGCACGGTCTCTACTGTTCACTTCTTCCTTACCTGGGAAGACCCAAGCCACGCTCTGGGGGGACACGGCCCTACTCTCCAGCCCTTTGAGTGGTGTGCAGAGGCCTTCCCACGCCCTCCTCCTGGGGTTAGATGCTGGACCCTCTCCTTGTAATTGCTCGGATGGAGTCCCCTTCTCCTGGACACGTCACATGGAGCTGCCATGCTGCGCTCACTCAAAGGTGAGTCCAGCCCATGCTGTGTGTCCCTGCTGTTCCCACACCACCCACCCTGGGCCCAAATTGACTCTCTCCAGAGAGCCAGGCCTGAGTTCCCTACATTCCTTTAGCACCAACAGGCCTTAGGCAGTGGTGTGGGCCCCTCCCCTTTCCCAGTGGCCTTAACAGCGAGGCCGTATCAGAACTCAGGGCTGAGCTTGTCCAAGTTGTTGCTAACACGTGATATGAGCTCTCATTCACCCGGTCCCATTGCTGTGTGAGAAGGTTCAGGGAGTGGGCAGGGGTCAGGCTGGGAATTCACCTTTCCCTGGGCTCACCCCAGGCCATTTGCCCTCCCTTCCTTCTCAATCTGCTCTCCGGACCTGTCCCTCTAAAGGAGGCCAACATGGATGCCAATTAGGACTGCGCAGCTGAGGAGCAGGGTGGGGATCCAGGTGCCGGGTCCGATGGCTGTGGTCCTGGCCGGGGCCGTGTCTTGCTTCATGGTTGGTGGCACTGAAATGAAAACGCAAGAGTGAGAGCCCCAGTCCGGACCCCAAACTGGGGGAGGATCCCTCGGCTCCTGCTGGCCCAGGTCCACCCTACCAGGCAGACAGGGTCTGTCACTCTCCTTGTGGCAGCTGCTGTGACAAGTCCTGCTGTCTTGGGGGGAGGGGAAGGGATGTGCCCTGTCCCCCGGGGGCTCCTACGGCCAACTGGGAAGCAGGGGTTGCCATGTAACCAATCGCTCCTGCTGTGACAGACAGGAGGTGATGCAGGATAAGGATGGTGACAGCGACCACCTCTCAGGAGCTGACAGTCCGGCTGGCACTGAAGGAATTCCAGCAGCCCACCAGGTGACATGAAAAAGACAATGATTCCTGAAAAAGGGATCAGTAAGAAGATAATCTCTGGCAACAGTCTGATGCCCCCCTGTTTGGGGCCAGCAAGAAATCCAAGAAATACCCAAGGACAAAGGTGTGTGCAGCGAGGAAGTGATTCCAGAAGGTGAGAAGGGAAAGGAAGGATGCTAGAACATTCCTGTAACCATTTTTCTGCCAGGAAGAATTTGCCATGGATGGATCAATTTCTTTCTCTCTCTCAGACAAACCCTCCCCCCCCCCCCCACACACAGTGGGAAGGTGGAGCTCATTTCAAGAGAAGCAGCGCTCCATCCAGTCTTCTGAGTTACCTGTTGTCTCCAGCATTTCATCCCAGTGCTCCAGTACTTGCTGGAGCCAGCCCTTACAGTCTCCGTTTGAGATCCTCATGAGGAAGCCGGTCAGCTCTCCGTCACTGTCCAACGTGCCCTGGAACCGCTGGTCCTCAGGAGGC
>NW_027838037.1:0-267 GCF_054177405.1 Leptonychotes weddellii
GAGGGTCCAGCTTCCAATTAGCCTGCATCTAGGTGTTGACTGAGATTCTGCCCTTTGGGACAATGACAGGTTGTATACACCATCAACTACCAAGAGCCACTAAAAACATAGAAGGCAGCTTTGACAATCCAAAAGTTTGAGAGACAACAAAAAGCTTGGGTTGGACTGATTCATAAGTTTATGTGTGATCACTCCATTAAGACTGAGAGAGATGGCTGTTTTATGTAAGTGCAGAAACCAGCACAGAGAGTAAAAAAAAAAAAAAAA
>NW_027838038.1:0-267 GCF_054177405.1 Leptonychotes weddellii
TGCCCATTAAATGCAACAGCACAAGGCTCTTTGTCAGTGTATCCTTTGGTAAGCAACTTGTCTATAAGTTTGGTCAAACCTTCTTAAATTTCTCAGCAATCCACCTTCTGGAAGCTTGTCATGGTTATGAAAGCCTTAAATTTAATTTTACCATAACTTAAGTAATTTAAAGATTTAAATAATTCAGAGAAGATTTTGGCTAATGGTGTCATTAATCAAAACTGATTTTATGAAATGTCTTATATAATAAAATAAAAAAGAAGCTTA
>NW_027838039.1:0-267 GCF_054177405.1 Leptonychotes weddellii
TAAGCCTTTCCCTTCCATTGTTAAGTACCTTGTAAAATACTCCGGTATGCTGGACACAATGCAGTGAGCAAGCACACCCTGTAAACTAGATTCCATAGTTAATATTTATGACCCCTTGATCTGTGCATGTCCCCACAGTCACTGGACCTCTGACTTCACTAAATACTTAGCATCTGAAGACCTGAGGCCATTCAACTGATAAACATTACACCTTGGTTTCACCTAACAAAATCTTCATCTTACACTGTCTGAAATTACTTTTATAGC
>NW_027838040.1:0-267 GCF_054177405.1 Leptonychotes weddellii
TCAGTCCCTTAACCGTGGCTATGGTTACATAATTCCATACATCCATCAAACTTCACAGAATTGTAGGTAATAACAAGTGAATCTCACTATGTCTAATTAGAATAAATTAATAATTTAAGAACACATTGAGAAACCACCACCCTTCTGCTAAAATTTAAAAGGCTGTCAATATCAAGTGTTTTGTTTTTTTTGTTTTTTTTTACTTTTTTTTTTTTTTATTCTTATGTTAATCCCCATACATTACATCATTAGTTCTAGATGAAGTGT
>NW_027838041.1:0-267 GCF_054177405.1 Leptonychotes weddellii
TGGGTCAAAGAAGAAATCATAAGGGAAATTAGAAAATATCCTAAGACAAATGAAAACCAAGCATTACATATCAAAATGTATGGGATACAGTAAAAGCAATACTAAGGAGGAATTTTATAGCAATAAATGTCCACATTAAAAAAAAAAATCTCAAATAAACAATCTAATTTTACACCTCAGGGAATAAGAAGAACAACAACAAACTAAGCCAAAAGTTAACAGAAGGAAGGAAATAATAAAGATTAGAGCAGACATAAACAAAACAGA
>NW_027838042.1:0-267 GCF_054177405.1 Leptonychotes weddellii
CACACCCCCATCGTGGCCACCATAGTGTCTGGAACTTTTGCAGGTGAGGAAACAAAACCCATTCCTTTGATCAGTTTCCTTACCTTGGATATTTCCAGTGGTTCTTCATCCCCCTCCCCCACCTCGTTTGTGCCTCATTCTAGCATTCATGGCATTCCTCTTCGAGCTCAGTGATCTTGTGGACCTCATGTCAATTGGGACCCTACTTGCTTACTCCCTGGTGGTCTTTCCCGTTCTTGTTCTCAGGTGAGACTCCACTGCATCTTG
>NW_027838043.1:0-267 GCF_054177405.1 Leptonychotes weddellii
TTTGTATCCACGTGGGGAGAAAAAACCCCACACTATACGCAAAAATCAATTCTATACAGATTGTAGATATAAATGTGACAAGTAGGAGCAGCTAGGTGGCTCAGTCAGTTAAGCGTCTGCCTTCGGCTCAGGTCATGATCTCAGGGTCCTGGGATGGGGCTCCCTGCTCCATGGGGAGTCTGCTTCTCCCTCTCCTTCTCACCCTCCCTCTCAAATAAATAAATAAATAAATAAATATCTTTAAAAAAATAAACATGACAAGTAAAA
>NW_027838044.1:0-267 GCF_054177405.1 Leptonychotes weddellii
ATTTATAACTCACAGAATCAATACTCAGAGTGCCTTGAAGCCCATTTGCGGCCATGTCCAGAGCGGTAAGAAGTTGAAGTCACCGGGCCTGCACGTGCCCTCCTGAGGGGAAGGAGGCGGTGCTTTGCCTTCCCGTTTCAGCTCTCACATCACCAACACGTGCTCCTTTTCGCTGTCTGTGTAGTGGCAAGTTTTGTTGAGGATTTCCCTGTTTAAAACGGCCTGGAGGCCTCGTGCTGAGATGCTGTGTAGTGTTCTAGAAGCTCA
>NW_027838045.1:0-267 GCF_054177405.1 Leptonychotes weddellii
GTCACTGTAACACTCCCTGGGAGATCAGCTGACATTTCATGCTTCCGCGTCGAAAACACTCCCTCTCCGTCTGCCTTCCTGATATTTTGTTGAGACTCTGATTAAACCTTGACTGAGGATGCTTAGATGCTGGCCAGATTTTACTCTGAAGGATACTACCACCTGGAAACAAGGAAAAGGAGAAATGAGGAAGAAAAGGAACAAAAAAAGTTGTTTTCATTTGAAACACTTCCAAAGCTTGATGGGGCTCAAATAGAGTATCATTAA
>NW_027838046.1:0-267 GCF_054177405.1 Leptonychotes weddellii
TTCAGAAAAGTGAGATTAAGAGTACAATTCCCAAAGGAGTTAGTAGGTTCCATTTGCTTACAATTAAGTCTAAAGAGAGAGGCATGTCCGAAGAGAATTGTGGGTTTGGCAGTTAGCCCATAGAACTGACTGGAATCAAATAGATAAGAAGCTGCTTTCCCTCCACACAAAAAGCCACTAGGTTGGATTTTTTTTTTTTAAAGATTTTATTTATTCACTTGAGACACAGAGATACAGAGAGGGAGAGAGAGAGCATGAGCAGGGAGA
>NW_027838047.1:0-2258 GCF_054177405.1 Leptonychotes weddellii
TTTTTTTTGTTGTCTGATTGCTGTGGCTAGGACCTCTAGTAATATGTTGAATACCAGTGGTGATAGTGGACATCCCTTCTGTGTTCCTGACCTTAGGGGGAAAGCTCTCAGTTTTTCCCCATTGAGAATGATATTCACTGTGGGTTTTTCATACATGGCTTTTATTTTATTGATGTATGTACCCTCTATCCCTATACTCTGAAGAGTTTGGTTCAAGAAAGGATGCTGTACTTTGTCAAATGCTTTTTCTGTGTCTATTGAGTGGATCATATGGTTCTTGAGTTTCTTTTATTAATGTATTATATCACATTGATTGATTTGCAGATGTTGAACCAACCTTGCAGCCCTGGGATAAATCCCACTTGGTCGTGGTGAATAATCCTTTTAATGTACTGTTAGATCTTATTGGCTGGTATTTTGGTGAGAATATTTGCATCCCTGTTCATCATGGATATTGGTCTGTCCTTCTCCTTTTTAATGGAGTCTTTGTCTGGTTTTGGGATAAAGGTTGTGGTGACCTCATAAAACGAGTTTGGAAGTTTTCCTTCCATTTCTATTTTTTTGGAACAGTTTCAGAATAGGTATTAATTCTCCTTTAAATGTTTGGTAGAATTTCCCTGGAAAACCATCTGGCCCTGGGCTTTTTGTTTGTTGGGAGATTTTTGATGACTGCTTCAATTTCCTTAGTGGTTACATGTCTGTTCAGGTTTTCTATTTCTTCCTGGTTCAGGTTTGGTAGTTGATACATCTCTAGGAATGCATCCATTTCTTCCAGGTTATCTAATTTGCTGGCATAGAGTTGCCTATAATATGTGCTTAGAATTGTTTGTATTTCTTTGGTGTTGGTTGTGATCTCTCCTCTTTAATTCATGATTTTGTTGATTTGGGTCATTTCTCTTTTCTTTCTGGTATGTCTGGCCAGGGGTTTATCAATCTTATTAATTCTTTCAAAGAACAATCTCCTAGTTTCGTTGATCTGTTCTACTGTTTTTTGGTTTCTACTTCATTGATTTCTGCTCTGTTCTTTATTATTTCTCTTCTCCTGCTGGGTTTACGCTTTATTTGCTGTTCTTTCTCTAGCTCCTTTAGGTGTAGGGTTAGTTTGTGTATTTGAGACCTTTCTTCTTTCTTGATAAAGTATTGTATTGCTATATACCTTCCTCTTACGACTGCCTTGGCAGTATCCCAAACATTTTGAACAGTTGTGTTTTCATTTTCATTGGTTTCCATGATTTTTTTTTAATTCTTCTTAAATTTCCTGGTTGACCCATTCATTCCTTAGTAGAATGCTTTTTAGCCTCCATGTATTTGAGTTCTTTCTGACTTTCCTCTTGTGATTGAGTTCTAGTTTCAAAGCATTGTGGTCTGAAAACAGGCAGGGAATATCCCAAACTTTTTGTACTGGTTGAGACCTGATTTGTGATTAGGATGTGATTTATTCTGGAGAATATTCCATGGACACTAGAGAAGAATGTGTATTCTGTTGCTTTCGGATGGAATGTTCTGAATAGATCTGTGAAGTTCATTTGGTCCAGCATGTCATTTAAAGTCTTTATTTCCTTGTTGATCTTTTGCTTAGATGATCTGTTCTTTTCAGTGAGGGGGATGTTAAAGTCCCCCACTATTATTGTATTGTTGTCAATGTGTTTCTTTCCTTTTGTTATTAATTGGCTTATATAATTGGCTGCTCCCATGTTAGGGGCATAGATATTTACAATTGTTAGATCTTCTTGTTGGATAGACCCTTTAAATAGGATATAGTGTCCTTCCTCATCTCTTATTACTGTCTTTGGTTTACAATCTAATTTGTTTGATATAAGGATTGCCACCCCAGCTTTCTTATGGTTTTTCCAACCCTTCACTTTCAATCTTGGGTGCTTTTGGGTCTAAAATGAGTGTCTTGCAGATAGCATATCGATGGGTCTTGTTTTTTTTATCCAGTCTGATAGCCTGTGTCTTTTGATTGGGGCATTTAGCCCATTTACATTCAGGGTAACTATTGAAAGATAGGAATTTAGTGCCATTGTTGCCTGTAAGGTGATGGTTACTGTATATTGTCTGTGTTCCTTTCTTGTCTATGTTCCTTTCAGGCTCTCTCTTTGCTTAGAGGACTCCTTTCAAGATTTCTTTAGGGCTGCTTTCGTGTTTGCAAATTCCTTTCGTTTTTGTTTGTCCTGGAAGCTTTTTATCTCTCCTTCTATTTTCAATGACAGCCTAGCTGGATATAGTATTCTTGGCTGCATATTTTTCTCGTTTAG
>NW_027838048.1:0-267 GCF_054177405.1 Leptonychotes weddellii
GATCCCAGGGCCCTGAGACTACAACCTGAGCTGAAGGCGGATGCTTAACTGACTGAGCCACCCACGCGCCCCCTTTCTCATTCATTTTGCTTAAAATTTTTTTATTAATTTAAGAAATAATAATAGTTGGTGGCTTTTTTTACCCCGCTGGAAGTCATCAGTTAAGAGCTCATGTTTGAGTAGGACAGTGGCAGGGGAAATATAAAGCAGAGACAGAAAAGAAGTATAGTTAATATGATTTCGTGATTATTGAATGTAAAAAATTAG
>NW_027838049.1:0-267 GCF_054177405.1 Leptonychotes weddellii
CGCCTGGGTGGCTCAGTTGGTTAAGCGACTGCCTTCGGCTAAGGTCATGATCCTGGAGTCCCTGGATCGAGTCCCGCATCGGGCTCCCTGCTCGGCAGGGAGTCTGCTTCTCCCTCTGACCCTCCTCCCTCTCATGCTCTCTGTCTCTCATTCTCTCTCTCTCAAATAAATAAATAAAATCTTAAAAAAAAAAAAAAAAACTATACTGAAGAACTGAGAAAAATAAAAAAGAACCCAAAGTAACTATGTTCAAGTCAATATACAGAG
>NW_027838050.1:0-267 GCF_054177405.1 Leptonychotes weddellii
CTCCTCCTCCCTAAATGGAGTGGGAGAGGCCATGAGCCAGAGTTCAAGACTCTGGTCTGTGTGATCGATCATTCATTCAGCAAATCCTCATAGAACCCCTAGGACACTCCAGGCTCCATGCCCTAGGATTTACCATTGCTATTTAATTTAGTTTTCTCAAAAACCCTTGGAGATAGACTTTATGACTCCCACCCCCATTCTAAAGATGAAGAGACAGACTCAGAGAGGGTAGTTACTTATTCAAGGCCACACACATAATCTGTTGCA
>NW_027838051.1:0-267 GCF_054177405.1 Leptonychotes weddellii
GGAGCCTAGGGGAAAATGCATTCCAGGTCTCTTCCAGCTTCTGGATGCTGCCCTGGGGTTCCTGGGCTAGTGGCCACATCACTTCAATCTCTGCTCCATCTTCACTAGAATGAATGGGGCTGTCCCCAAACTTCCTCTGCCTCTCTAAGCATATATGTGCTTGCATTTGGAGTCCACCCAGGTATCCTAGGGTACGTTCTTCTTCAGATCCTTAAATTTCACATCTTTTGCCATATAAAGTAATAGTCACACGTTCTGGCATTTGGA
>NW_027838052.1:0-267 GCF_054177405.1 Leptonychotes weddellii
GGACTGCAGTTCGCAGGCACGACCCCGCCACTCCGGGTTTCCGTCCAGGTGGCTGCAGTTTGCAGGCGTGACCCCAGTGCACCGGGTTTCCGTCTTGGCGGCTGCAGTTCGCGTGCGCGCGACTCCGTCACTCAGGGTTTCCACCCCGGGGGCTGCCCTAAAGTCCTTTCCCGGCGCTACCGGTCTGTGAGTCTGTGCCTGTCCTCAGCGCACGAGGCTGTCACTCACCAGCGGTGTAGGATCCCCACGGCCAGGCACCCTCCCGCT
>NW_027838053.1:0-267 GCF_054177405.1 Leptonychotes weddellii
CTGACTGGAAACCGATGGCTTTCTGGGTATTACAGACTTTGAGCCCCTCGTTTCTCTCAATTTCTCTGAAAAAAAAAAATGTGTCAGTGTCCATTTGGGATGGCTTCACATCACCAGTGAGAATCTAACACGACTTTCTTCTTTCTCATTGACTTCCTCATCGAGCTGCACAGGAATTAGGAGGTGGAGGCCCTAGAAGCGGTTCTGCCCCAAGGTCAATGAGGGTGTGTTTCCTCAAGAGTGCCCTGGCTCCAAATGCATCAGTGG
>NW_027838054.1:0-267 GCF_054177405.1 Leptonychotes weddellii
ACTAATGATGTAATGTATGGGGATTAACATAAGAATAAAAAAAATAAATAAATTTAAAAAAAAGAAATGTATTTCAGAAATAAAAAATAAACCTACTTATCTCCAAATAAAATACTATTTCTTTCTGTTCATTATTTTTTATTAATATATTGCTTAAATAATTTAGTAATATTTATAGATATATTTATTTCACTAAAATCAATATTTTTATTTAATTAATTTTTATTTATTTAACAAATAGTTTTTTAGAAATAAAAAATAATTAAA
>NW_027838055.1:0-267 GCF_054177405.1 Leptonychotes weddellii
CACACCCCCATCGTGGCCACCATAGTGTCTGGAACTTTTGCAGACGAGGAAACAAATCCCATTCCTTCGATCAGTTTCCTTACCTTGGATATTTCCAGTGGTTCTTCATCCCCCTCCCCCACCTCGTTTGTGCCTCATTCTAGCATTCATGGCATTCCTCTTCGAGCTCAGTGATCTTGTGGACCTCATGTCAATTGGGACCCTACTTGCTTACTCCCTGGTGGTCTTTCCCGTTCTTGTTCTCAGGTGAGACTCCACTGCATCTTG
>NW_027838056.1:0-267 GCF_054177405.1 Leptonychotes weddellii
GGTAATAAGTTTAATGTTTAAACTTACATTTCTGTGATGGTCTATAACAATTTTCTTCTTCAATTATAAGCTTATTGATTGCTAAAATTTAACTGCATAATAGCTTTTGGTTATATATGTCAATTAAACAATTAGTATTCAATATAATAATAACTAAAGTTAAGATTCTTTATTTAAGCTTATTTAATATTAGTAAGGAAAAAAAATGACAACTAACAATTATACTATCGCAGATTATTTATTTGATCGAGTCGCCGAAGCTGGTGC
>NW_027838057.1:0-267 GCF_054177405.1 Leptonychotes weddellii
AGGAGACTAGAACAAAGCCATACACCAGAGATTTAGGGTATATTTTGGTCTGTTAGAAGAAACTGTATCTCAAAATTTTAAAGTGAGAACAACTTATATATATACCAAAAATAAGGTTAACTACTATGAAGGGATAGAATATGACTCTAAAAATGAAAAATAAAAAAGATTTTTTAAAAAGGGGTTGATAAATGTTGGTTGAAAAAGGGAAAAAGAAAAATTTAAAAAGAAAAAAAAGTTAAAAATTAACTTTGAAAGACTAAAGAA
>NW_027838058.1:0-2258 GCF_054177405.1 Leptonychotes weddellii
AAAAAAAAAGTATAGCACGACCCCAGTGTTCATAGCAGCAATGTCCACAATAGCCAAACTGTGGAAGGAGCCGAGATGCCCATCAACAGACGAATGGATAAAGAAGATGTGGTCCATATATAGAATGGAATATTACTCAGCCATCAGAAAGGATGAATACCCACCATTTGCATCTACATGGATGGAACTGGAGGGGATTATGCTAAGTGAAATAAGTCAAGCAGGGAAAGACAATTATCATATGGTTTCACTTATATGTGGAACATAAGGAATAGCATGGAGGACATTAGGAGAAGGAAAGAAAAAATGAAGGGGCTGGGAATCAGAGGGGGAGACGAACCGTGAGAGACTATGGACTATGGGAAACAAACTGAGGGTTTCAGAGGGGTGGGGGATGGGGGATGGATGAGCCTGGTGATGGGTATTAAGGAGGGATTAAGGAGGGCACGTATTGCATGGAGCACTGGGTGTTATACGCAAACAGTGAATCATGGATCACTACATCAAAAACTAATGATGTACTGTATGGTGACATAATAAAATTTAAAAAATGAAAAAAAAAGTATAGCATGGTTTCAGACATCATTTTCTAGGCTATGATCGGTGCCATAATCCAAGAAGACAGAGACGTATTTAACAAATTAAAATCTGGTGTTAATGAAAGTATATTTTTACATATGTACAGTTTCTGGGCTATTTCGTATTATAAATTTAAGGCATGGCTTGATCTTCTCTCAGTCTAGTGGTAACACATCTGAAAATACTATGCATCACTAAAACTTTCATAGGAATTTTGTGAGTTTTGAAATATTGCATATATGATTATAAAGTTCCCTTAGTATTCAATGTCATATTAAACTAAGATGTCACTGAGGTGTATATTATTGTCTGTTAATAATCTGCAGATAAAAGACTCCCTTCAGTTCAAGTGAATATAGTTTTTCCCTCTAACTGTTCATGATGCCATTGATCTATTGTGCTTACAGGAGAAAAATGAAAGTGGTACAATTAAAATTGTAACCAATGTCTAGAGTAACTATACTCCTTTTTTTTTTTTTTGTATTGTGAAATGGAAAGATCTCCTGAAACTTAGAATAGTTTCAGTGGTTTAGAAGATGTTAGAGAATTATTTTGGGCTTTTCACACTTTAAGGAACCCTAGACTTGGAGTCAAATCACTTGGATCTAATATCAGCTATTTTGTTGATGTACAGTGTCAACCATGGGCAAGTTACTTAAACTTCTCATAGCAAATGTGTGTAACTGGTCAAGGAGGGCTTGATCACAAATGATTAAATTTCCACATACATATTACATATACATACATATACATATAAACAAATAAATGGTTTCTTTAGCTTTGAAGATAGTGCTACAGTGGTGTAGTCAGATGGCCTGGAAAGGCTTGTTGGCACTGCAGGAGGCTGTGGGGCAGCCAGAGGAGCTGTCCTCAGCCTGAGGAGTTTGTAAGTCGGTGATCTGTCAAGTCAGAGAAGCTGGTGAGGCATTAAGAATCCTCTAGCTAGGGGCGTCTGGGTGGCTCAGTCGTTGGGCGTCTGCCTTTGGCTCAGGTCATGGTCCCAGGGTCCTGGGATCGAGGCCCGCATCGGGCTCCCTGCTCCACAGGAAGCCAGCTTCTCCCTCTTCCACTCCCCCTGCTTGTGTTCCCTCTCTCGCTGTGTCTCTCTCTGTCAAATAAATAAATAAAATCTTTAAAATGTTACATGATGGATTAACTTTGGTGGTTTGGAAGGTGTTGAAGTTGTTAGAGAATTGGAATGGCAGGTTCTACAGGCTATTAGTTTACAGAACCCTGGCCTTGGAGTCAGACCAGTTGGTCTGATATCAGCTGGGCTCCCGATGGTAGTACTTGCTGCTGCTGCTCTGATCCTGGTCTGTTAATCATTGTTACAATTCTTGAGGATTTATAAAAGATTTCTTAGACTAATAAAAGACTTTAGATTTGATTCACACATAAAACCAATAGTCGTTTTTAATACCCTCAGTTTCTGTGGACATTAGCTTCTTTTTTTTTTAAATTTTATTTATTTATTTGAGAGACAGCGAGAGAGCACAATCAGGGGCAGAGGCAGAGGGAGAAGCAGGCTCCCCACGGAGCAGGGAGCCTGATGCAGGGCTCGATCCCAGGACCCTGGGATCATGACCTGAGATGAAGGCAGACGCTTAACTGACTGAGCCACCCAGACGCCCCGACATTAGCTTCTTTAGTTAACACTTCTCATCTTTTTTTTTTTTTTT
>NW_027838059.1:0-267 GCF_054177405.1 Leptonychotes weddellii
GTCAGGATAATTAGCAGTTACTCAGGACTGCTCTTTACCCGAAAAGTCGCAGGGCCTGTGAGGCAGGCCGTCTTACCTCTGTTTCACGGAGGAGAGAACAGAGACTGAGTGGGCCTGTGGTCCCCGAGTTAGGACAAGGGGCTAGACTCATCCCACTCCAAAGCCTCTGCCACTGCCCAGCCTGACTGGGCCTGCCACCACACCAGGCAGACTCTCTGGAGCCTTCCGGAAAGGTGGTGTCTGCACCCAGCCCGACACAGAGAGGAC
>NW_027838060.1:0-267 GCF_054177405.1 Leptonychotes weddellii
GTTAAGAAAATGGAAAGAGAAAGGTCCAAGGGATTTATAATTTTTATTTTATTTTACTTTTAGTAAATTGGAGGCAGAATTTAAGTAAAGATTAAGGACCCTGTGTTGGGTCTCTGTTGTGCTATCATTGATGAACACTTGTTCTTTTGGGCATTTTTAAGTTCAGGGTCAAAATCTCAAGCCTGTAAAAAAAAAAAAAGGCAAAGAATTGTCTCTTAAATCCAGAAATATTTTTCTCTCTGAGGTTTCTGTTCTCTAAAAATGAGT
>NW_027838061.1:0-267 GCF_054177405.1 Leptonychotes weddellii
TGAGTAGTGGTCATCACTGGTGCCAGAAGACAGAGAACCAGGACAGGTGC
Organism: Leptonychotes weddellii; assembly: GCF_054177405.1. Classification (NCBI taxonomy): domain Eukaryota; kingdom Metazoa; phylum Chordata; class Mammalia; order Carnivora; family Phocidae; genus Leptonychotes; species Leptonychotes weddellii. Next base: position 51 of record NW_027838061.1, read on the forward strand.
TCTGAGGCTGGAGGAGAGGAGAAGTTTCGCTTTGGGAGATGGAGGAAGCAACTCTCATGCAGAAAGGAATGACCGCAAGAATAACTAGTATTCATTGAGCACTTAACTGTGTGCACGCCCATGCTAAGCACCTTGTATCCTACTTTCTTAACTCTGATCGTGACCCACTGTGAGGCTCAGGGTAAGGGATTGCCCAGGGTCACATAACAAGCGAGGA
>NW_027838062.1:0-267 GCF_054177405.1 Leptonychotes weddellii
CAGACCCTCCACGTGTCATCAGCCTCTGAGTGCCTGCGCTTCCCTTACCAGCTGCCCAGCTTGCGCCGGACAGAGGGACCACCTGTTCTCCACTGAAGGGCATTTAAATCGTTTTGAACACCCTCCTTCATAAACAATGTCTCTCTGCCCATCCTCACTGCCCTACCAATTCCTTAGATAAATCTCAGAAAGTGGAGTTCGGGGCAGAAAACTCCACACAGGTAAGGCATTCGATACACGTGGGTTTCAGTCATTCACACACCAGCA
>NW_027838063.1:0-267 GCF_054177405.1 Leptonychotes weddellii
AGGATCGAGTCCCGCATCGGGCTCCCTGCTCGGCAGGGAGTCTGCTTCTCCCTCTGACCCTCCTCCCTCTCACGCTCTCTGTCTCTCATTCTCTCTCTCTCAAATAAAAAAAAAAAAATAAGCCAAGCAATGTCACGTTGAGACCACATAAGGTTAGTAGTACTCTGGTGGCGTTAGGGGGGTTAAAATAGTTCACTTACGCCATTTTTTGCTTTAAGTGATAAGAGAAAAAGAGGCTTTTCTTCCTCCCTTCTTTTTTTTTTTTTT
>NW_027838064.1:0-267 GCF_054177405.1 Leptonychotes weddellii
AACTTCTCATTTGGCCATTCCCCGGTCTTACTCAGAATATCCAAGAAGATTCTTATTTCTGCTGGTTCCTGCTCACATGACTGTCCATGTCCCATGTGTGTCTTAGAGAGTAAGTTCCTTGAGGATTAGCCACACCGGCACCATCTTGAATCACACAGCACAACAGGTAAGCACCTATTCAAGTCTTTGTGATTATGGGAAAAAAAAAAACAAAAAACCTCCAAAAAACTATAGAATGTTAGCGCTGAAAAGACGCCCCACCCCCCA
>NW_027838065.1:0-267 GCF_054177405.1 Leptonychotes weddellii
TCAAACACTTCATTTGGCTAGTTTTTAAAATAAAGAGTGTTGGCTCCAAAGTCATCAGCACGTTCTAGGATTCGGCAGTTATGAATATGGACATACTCTGATATCATGGGTGAGCCAGATGCTCAGAGCTCAGAGGCAGGACTTACCCAAGAAATACCATGATAGAAAAAGATCCTAAAATCTAATACTTTTTTTTTTTAAGATTTTATTTATTTATTTGACAGAGAGGGACACAGTGAGAGAGGGAACACAAGCAGGGGGAGTGGG
>NW_027838066.1:0-267 GCF_054177405.1 Leptonychotes weddellii
CTGGAGGCCTTTACTAAAATGCAGATTCTTGGGCTTTCCTCCTCTTCCCTCCACCCCCACACAAACACAGCATCTGAATCAGTAGGTCTGGGATGGGACCCAGCCATCTGCTGTGATACACAACACACACACACACACCATACCCCACCACACCACACTACATCACACACACCACAAACACACACACACACACACACACACACTCACCCCACACATACCAGAAACACACACATACCACAAACACACACACATCACACACACCAGAAA
>NW_027838067.1:0-267 GCF_054177405.1 Leptonychotes weddellii
CCAGGCATCTTTCATCCAGACTGTGTCTCTCTCCTGACCTTGGCCCAGCAAAGTGGAATATGCAACATTATTGGGGGACGTAAGTCTGCCTCTCTGGCCAGAAGGAAGGGGAGCCCTAGAACTGCATCCCCCTACCCTATGTGGCACAGGGGAAAGCCTCGTGCTGACTGACCCTTAGTGAGTACATCCTGTTGTGCCCTGTGCTTCGCGTGGGGTCTGCCCCGATTCTCACAGCAGTGCAAGGAGACAGGTGCTGTTCCTAACACA
>NW_027838068.1:0-267 GCF_054177405.1 Leptonychotes weddellii
TGCTCAGAAAATAATAGAGCCTTATCAATCCCAGTAAATGAAGCAAGGCCTGAGATCTGGATGGACCGATGGGTTTTTCTTAATAGTAGTAGTAAGACGGGTGACTTGCCAAGAATTACCAAGAAGAATTTTGCAATCACGCACAATCCATTTACTTCTGGGAGCTACCAGGATGCGAGAGAGTCTGAAACGGGGACCTACTGGGCCAGAAATGGCAATTGAGGAATGTTTCATTCATTAAGTGTGGGTTGAATGCCTTTCAAGTGC
>NW_027838069.1:0-2258 GCF_054177405.1 Leptonychotes weddellii
CCGCATCAGGCTCCCTGCTCAGCAGGGAGTCTGCTTCTCCCTCTGACCCTCCTCCCTCTCATGCTCTCTCTATCTCATTCTCTCTCTCAAATAAATAAAAATAAATAAAATCTTTAAAAAAAAAAAAAGCTGTCATCATCAAGACAGTATGGTACTGGCACAAAAACAGACACATAGATCAATGGAACAGAAGAGAGAGCCCAGAAATGGACCCTCAACTCTATGGTCAACTAATCTTCGACAAAGCAGGAAAGAATGTCCAACGGAAAAAAGACAGTCTCTTCAACAAAGGGTGTTGGGAAAATTGGACAGCCATATGCAGAAGAATGAAACTGGACCATTTCCTTACACCCCACACAAAAATAGACGCAAAATGGTTGAAAGACCAGAAACTCAAACTTCTAAGAGGTGCCTGGGTGGCTCAGTTGGTTAAACATCTGACTTCAGCTCAGGTCATGATCTCAGGGTCCTGGGATGGAGCCCAGTGTCAGGATATCTGCTCAGTGGGGCATCTGCTTATTCCTTTCCCTCTGCCCCTCCCCCTACTCATGCTATCTCTCTCTCATATAAATAAAATCTTTAAAAAAAAGAAACTCAAACTTCTGAGATTATAATGCCTTAATTAAAAAACAATAACAACAACAACAACAACAAAACACCATTATTGTATATTGTTTGAATTACTAACTCAGAATAAAATTTGGGATAAGAGAAAGAATTTTCAAGGTATTATTTTGTAATAATTTTACTAAACATCTTTGATTTTCTTTTTGATATTTGGTAGTTGGAATTAGAATTTTTATAGTTAAGATTAGGAAAGTGAAATTATTATTATTATTTTTTAAGATTTTATTTATTTATTTAATTGACAGAAAGAGAGAGACAGCAAGAGAGGGAACACAAGCAGGGGGGAGTGGGAGAGGGAGAAGCAGACCCCCGCCGAGCAGGGAGCCTGATGCGGGGCTTGATCCCAGGACCCTGGAATCATGACCTGAGCCGAAGGCAATTGCTTAACCAACTGAGCCACCCAGGCGCCCCAAAATTATTTTTTCATAATATTTATGAGAAATTAATATCTTGAATTAAGGAAACAATTGGTTTTCACTTGTGAAACTTTTTATAACTGGCTTTATGAAGTAATATTCAGTCAAGCAATGATCATATACTTGCATAACAGAAAACAATACCATATTGGTTTTTGTTTTTTTTTTTAAAGATTTTATTTATTTATTTGAGACAGAGAGAATGAGTTACAGAGAGCATGAGAGGGAGGAGGGTCAGAGGGAGAAGCAGACTCCCTGCTGAGCAGGGAGCCCGATGCGGGACTCGATCCCGGGACTCCAGGATCATGACCTGAGCCGAAGGCAGTCGCTTAACCAACTGAGCCACCCAGGCGCCCTTGTTTTTTTTTTTTTTTTTAAGATTTTATTTATTTATTTGACAGAGAGAGACACAGCGAGAGCAGGAACACAAGCAGGGAGAGTGGGAGAGGGAGAAGCAGGCTTCCCGCTGAGCAGGGAGCTCGATGCGGGGCTCGATCCCAGGACCCTGGGATCATGACCCGAGCCGAAGGCAGATGCTTAACGACTGAGCCACCCAGGAGTCCCACAATACCATATTCTTGATTGTTCATTTTCAATCTTTCATGTTTAAAAGAAATAAGGCTATTTGTCTGGCAGGATTTCATCCATAGATGTTTTACAAAGATTTCATATACACCTGCACACACCCACTTTATGAAAGTCTTTAATCCTATAAATTATGGAAGATGGTATCTCTCTCTTATAACTGAAGAATGAGGAGACATAATTTGCATACAATTTTGCTCGAAAACTATTACATGTGCTGACCATGATCTTGAAAGTGGATGAATTTTCTATATAAATGTGCTGACATGTGAATGGTGCCCCAGGCTGAGCCAGGTGATGACCCTGATTCCACTATATGAATGTAACATAATTTATTATTTTTCTTCTTTAAATTTTTACATCTTTTTTCCTTGCAATGATGAAAAAATCACTACTAGCATTATTTTACATATCTCTTGAATATATATGAAATAATTTCTCTAGACACTCTAACTAGAAGTGGAAATCTGGTCATAGTATATAGAAATGCTTAACTTTACTAAGTAAAGCCACATTGTTTTTCTCAGAGATTTTATCAATTTCCGTGGCCACTAGCCATGTGTAGAGTTGCTATTGGTCTTTGCAAAGACTTGATTTTGACAGACTGTTCTGACAGACTGTAAAATCTCA
>NW_027838070.1:0-267 GCF_054177405.1 Leptonychotes weddellii
CCACTGACACACAACTACATGGATGAGGTCAAAACCATGATTTTGAGGAAAAGAAGCCCAGGTGAGTACAAATGGCAGGATTCTGTTTATAAAAAATTCTAGAAAGTGGAAATGTGTTATAGTGACAGCACGCAGAGTGTTTGTTGCCAAACAGTAGGCGGGGGTGAGAAAAGGAAACAAGGGAAGCTGGGGGTGATGAATATGCTCATCATTCTGACTGTGGCGATGGTTTCACATGGATACACACATGCGCAGTTATCAGCACGT
>NW_027838071.1:0-267 GCF_054177405.1 Leptonychotes weddellii
GAGCGGTGTCATTGCACTCAGCCACGGTGAACCCATCTACAGCCTTGGTTTCATAAAGTTCGGCACCACGGACAGGAGACCAGACGATCTCTACTCTGTCACTGGACACCAACACAGGGTTGATGTCGGTAGGACAACAGGGAGCTGGAAGCAGGAGCAGAGAGAGAATGGAGGTCAGTAAAGGAGCAATGATGTCAGAGGGACCCGACCTCCCGGTGCCCAGAGCGTCTGCCACCACTCTCATAAATTGCCGCAAGAATCTCCACA
>NW_027838072.1:0-267 GCF_054177405.1 Leptonychotes weddellii
TCAATAAGGTCACAGGATACCAAATCAACCTACTGAAATCTGTTGCATTTCTATACACTAATAATGAAGCAGTGCAAAGGGAAATGAAGAAAGCCGTCTCATTTACGGTTGTACCAAAAAGAATAAAATACTTAGATTGTAGAAGATGTAAACAGCCCAAGCGGCTACTTGTTTTGTAGCCTAATAGGTTTTTTTTTTTATTCTTATGTTAATCCCCATACATTACATCATTAGTTTTAGATGCAGTGTTCCATGATTCATTGTTTG
>NW_027838073.1:0-267 GCF_054177405.1 Leptonychotes weddellii
CTCCAGCAACCCTCAGTTTGTTTCCTGAGATTAAGAATTCCTCATATCAGTGAGGTCATATGATACTATTTCTCCCCTATTTTATGTTTTTTTGTTTACTTTTAATCTTCTCTACTTCCTTTTTTATTTCTTAATCAGGATGGATATAGCTTTTTGTTTTAGTTAATTCCATTTCCCTCCTTGTTTAATATGGAAGACCTATACTATTTATATGCCTTTAGTGGTTATCTTTAATTTTTTATCACATATACTGTATTTCTTTTCTTT